>NC_055979.1:17128647-17136147 GCF_018492685.1 Alosa sapidissima | reverse complement strand
GTCTCTTTGGAGCAGGATGTCAGCGTGGTAGAGAGATGCTAAGGTGAGCCTTTTTCCTCACAATCACCTTTATCTTATGACGCTATTGATGTGACATTTGCGATGCATTATTAAGCATGTACTTTTGAAGAGCCTCCACCGCTCCTCGGACCCCCCCTGGCCATGCTCTTTGATGAGCAGCGCAAAATGCTGCAAGGCTGAGGCAGAAAGAGAGAGAGAGGGAGCGAGAGAGAGAGAGAGAGAGAGAGAGAGAGAGAGAGAAAGAGAGAGAGAAAGAGAGAGAGAAGGAGACAGAGAGAGGGGTGAACGGAGGTGAACGAGTGGAAATGTTGGTGGAAAAATCTAGAAGCAGCCGTCGCCGTAATTCAGCGGGACAGCCCTCACAAACCCCATTGGCGGTGGAACAGAAAAATCATTGAGGGCTGTCAGGTATCTGGCGGTGGTTTGGCAGCGGTTTAAGGACATTATTGTCACGTTTGGCAGTGTTTACAAGCCTGCCAACTAGGAAATAGAGTGAGGAGCCAGCCCCTTCCTCCTCCTCCATTCTTTCTCCTTTGCTCCCTCTCTCATTCTCTCTCTCTCTCTCTCGCTCCCTCTCTCTCTCTCTCTCTCTCTCTCCTGGCTTATCTGAAGCCTCAGTACAGCTTCATTATGGCCAAGGCCACTGCTGGCGATGAGGCGCACACTAGCTGCAGCTGTGACTTCCTGCCTCCGCGTTCCATTGTGTGAGGACTTCCTCCTGGCCCCAACAAACCATCCAGGGGGCTTTTGTGTGTATGTGTGTGTGTGTGTGTGTGTGTGTGTGTGTGTGTGTGTCACACAAAACTGTGATTTACAAGCCGCGCAGATGGCTGATGTTAAAGCTGATCCCGAGTATTGTCAGGTGTTTTTTTTTTCTCTCCCTCCCTCTCCCTCCCTCTCTCTCTCTCTATCCCTTTTTCATTGTTCTTATCCACGACAGGAAGGGACAGCCTCCTATCTCTAGTTTACAACCGATTGTAAAGAGCGCAGCTACGTCTCTGTCATCTTCTTTTTAGAGAACATCAGACTCTTCTGAAACCCATCTCTCCGTGTGGAGCGCATGTTCAAAAGATAATGTTGATGGGAGGATTTGATGATCGGTCCAGATCTCACATCCTTTGCTGCAATAGCACACCCCAGAGCTCAGTGAAATACAATTAAGGGCCCATCATTTTTAAGAGAATAGCTGATGATCAATTTTCATGTTAGAGCTTAAAAAATGGGCACTGATGAAAAGGCTGAATATTTTAAAATAGTGCTACACTGAACTAAAAAATGATGTCCAGAGAGAGAGAGAGAGAGAGAGAGAGAGAGAGAGAAAGAGAGAGAGACAGAGAGAGAAAGAGAGAGAGAGAGACTCTCTCCCACATTGGAGCTCGGCCTCTGCCCCAGACCTGAGAGTGGAGTACAGGTCTATTTTGCATGTCGCATCTTCAGCCCCGCAGGCCTGAAGGTCACTCCTCCGTGCCCCGGTCTGCAATTTAATCACGCGCCTTTGATGTAATTCTTTTGTATCGTCTCTCGGAGGGAGAAAGGGTCTCTGAATATTTCCAATTATTGGGAATATGTCAGCCTGACCAGCAGTAATTAAGGCCTAATCGCTACGGCCGAATTCATGTCGGAATCCTCATCAGGCTTTCATTAAGGCCCCACCTGCCTCTGCCAGCCCTGCTGTCTATACTCAGGCTCTGCTGGTCAATTCACTACGTGTGCTGTCCAGCAAAAAGCCCATTTCATCTTCCTCAAAGCCCTAATACCCTCACATATGTTCCAGGGTCCTTCACTCACAAGTATGTACTTAAAGAATGCTGTAGAAACAGACCAACTAAGTATTGTGTTTCTGCTGAGAGGACTATAACAAAAGATGCAATCTAGAGCCAATTAAGGGTTTGATAACTTCGGTTCATGTGAGGGTCCTTGGTGCAGGGAATTTTAGAGCTACGTATATAGTGTATGCTCTTGGACAATCAGCTTCACACCTATTTTCAGATGAAAACACAACCGTAGGTAGACAGAATCTTTCTAGCCTGTGGTAGGATGCCCACGTGTGTAAGCTAAGCTTCAAGGTAAAACATTTTGGCTTTTGAAAGCATCAAACCATGAAGGGTCTATTTTTATGAGAGTGTGTGATGTATGTAATGTGATGTGAAATGCTCTGTGAGCTTCTCAGGGGGTTGGGGTCTTTTCCCAGCATGTAATTTATGTTAAGCGTGACATTATAACATTTACCTACACTCACTCAACAGAGCAAGAGAGAGAGAGTATGGAGCGGGTTTCACGGCTTTCTGCAAACATGCAAACACCCAGTTAGGCACATACAGTTTTCGCCCTGCATATGAGTATTCATACGCTACATCCTGTGTGTATGTGTGTGTGTGTGTTTTGTTGTGTGTGTGTGTCTGTGTGTGTGTGTGTGTGTGTGTGTGTGTGTGTGTGTGTGTGTGTGTGTGAATGCCTCTCTCCTTGCCCGATTTCCTTGGGGATCAATAAAGTATCTATCTATCTATCTATCTATCTATCTATCTATCTATCTACACAACATGGGAGGAAACAGCTGAATGATAGATGCCCTATGTCCATGTTATTTTATACACTGAAAAAAGAAATATCAGCAAAATTTGCCAATATGCTGCACATAGGCCACTGGTGGCAGATTCACCACCTACATGAAACTAGTTACAGCAACATATAATATTTACTGGGCAAGTATTCCAGAGCTGACATTCACACACTTTTTTAATGGCAAAATCTGTTGAAGCTTGATATCGTATATCAACCAGGGAGGAGATTCACAACATTCATATGTCTGGTTACAGGGGCATAAAATGGCAAAATGCCTGTGTGTGGTTTTGGTTCGGGCAAGCAGAGAGGCTAACATTCACACACACACACACACACACACACACACACACACACACACACACACACACACACACACACACACACACACACACACACACACACAGGCTGTGCTGTCGGGGTGGCGTAATGGTGTCCTTCTCTGCTCTCAAGCTCCATGCATAATGCAGGATCGCCTTTCCAATCCACTTCCTCCTGCACCCGCGCTGTAAAAATAGATCAGTGGACCATGCAAGCTTCAGTTCATTATTTTATCATGTGTCTCTCCTACTTCTCTCTTTCTCTCACAACTCTGCACTCACACTAGATCCCTTTCTCAATATCCCCTTGCACAGGTTCACAGGCACAGTCTGCAACACACACACACACACACACACACACACACACACTGAGGATATACCATTTAGCTCATTAGCTAGGTTAGTTTACTCCTACAGGGTAGACTGAGGGCTGAGACACTATTTGCAGAATCTGTCTGTGTGTGTGCGTGTGAGAGTGTGTGTGCGTGTGTGTATGTGTGTGTGTGTGCGTGTGTGTTTGTTCCAGCTATGCATAATGTGTGATGTCTGCCACACATAGAGAACTTGCCAGCAGTGCAGTGATGTGACATGACAATAATGTCCATGGAGAAGTATTGACAAGCATCGAACACAGGAGCCACTCTGCAGCTCACAACATCGCTTGGCCTCCACACAGAGAAAAGCTTCAGAAATAACACCGTTGGTTTGTTCCAAAGAAAAACCAAATCTGTAGTTTTTCAGTGATCTCTCCCTCTCAAAACTCACACATCCATAATGCAGTGCAGCAGTGGAGAGACAAAAAGGAGAGCAAGAAGGGCTAGGGATTTTTGCAGCAGACGGGAGAGATGGTAAAACGCTGGTTCTATGCCCACGGCAAACCAACCACTCACCATATCGCCTGCTCAGGTTTCCGATAGCCCAGGGAGGTGAGTGGTGAACGGCACCAGCAAAGTGTAGGAGAGTGGAAGGAGGAGAGGACTGGCACAGTGAGTGAATCAGAGAGATGCACGTTGTAGTCAAGCAGGTCTGGTTTTCTTGCAGAACTGTGTGGTGGCCACACACACACACACACACACACACACACACAGTCACTCTCTCAGTGTCTTTCTGTATGTCTTTGCCCAATAGGCAGTTTGAACAGGAGAGACCCAGTTTGTGCAAACATGCCTGCTTCATATTCTAATTGTGTGTGTGTGTGTGTGTGTGTTACAGACTGTGGTACACAGAAAATGCAGTCAGGAGAAAATGTCCTCCGTAGGGGACATGCACACAGAAATGTCTGAAGGATGCTGCCTCGTAGTCTTCAGCTGTGCCTGCCTCTTTTTTTCTCTCTCAAGGTCAATCACTCCTTTTGTGTGTGTGTGTGTGTGTGTGTGTCTGTGTGTGTGCCTAAAACAAGTGACCTTCCTCATAAAGATCATTGTCATATATTGGTCAGGACTACTATTTCCCCGGGGGGATTGCAACACCAGCTGCCAAAGCTCAGGGTCAATTCCCGGCACGGTTTGTGTCATGATTTAAAAAGGGGGCTAAAAAAGCAGATTTTATGACTTGTGTCAGCAGAGCGCTATTAAACAGATAAAACAGAAGATATGGGCGTCCCGAGGATTCTCAAAATGTTGCCTGAACGAGCTATAAACGCTCCGATGAGGACGCTGGCTGCCGACACGTTACCTTCAAGCAGCACGTTCACCGCTGTTAAGCAATAACGGTGATATTCAAAATCTGCATTTTCTTCGCTGGCTAATAAAAGGTTTGTGCGTAATTGGAACACGGATGACCCCTGCTGGAGGTACATCAAGCCACAGTCAAGCAGATTATGACCACAGGAAATATCACTCCCAATACAAAGTGTAAAACGGAAGATAACATCAACGGGATATAGGTGGTTTACAGATATATCACCCATAAACCTCTCAGTAGAAGAGTTCAGTGGTTTCATTATCCTAGCAAAACAAAGCTATATGGCATTGGTTATTCTAAAATAATGTTTATCACTCATTCTGAATCTAATCTGCCTGGTTTGTCGCTACCGTGTCCTTGGGAACGAAAAACGTCCCCAGAACAATATTTCTGTGATTGAGGTCAGTATGCTATAGTCCAGCAAAATATGGACCCTGAAAGAAAATCTGAACTAAATTACCTTCACTGAACCTAAGTCATTATTCAAAAATGATTTTCAGATTTTCACATAACTACCTTTTACATCCATAAACTAGAATGGTTACCCCTGTTAACCAAATAATTAATGAACACGATGTTTGCCTCCATAAGACACCTTGGAGTTATACTGCCCCCTGGTGTTAAACAAAGGTAGACCCCATTTAATACTGACGTTCACCTTCCGCACTTGTTCCTTCAGAAAGTAGGCCAGTTAAACCTTTGCCTGTCTCTGGTGACCACTCTCCACATGGTGTTCCTGTTGCAGCCAGACAGCATCCTTAATCACACAATCCCTTTATAAAAAAAATGCAACTCTTCTGCAATACCCTACCTGACACCTTTAGTGGTAAAAGAATGTCCAGAGTGGAACAGGTCTTTTTGAAGGTGTGCAACCAGTCGTCACATCCATGTTAATTTAGTTTCTCATTAGTTTTCATTATTTAGTTTTTCTCTAAAATAAAAATAGTAATAGAACTAATAGACGTTATAGAAATAAAGACACAACAAACTTTTTTCTCCAACAGTTTTCGTATTTTATACAATCAGTGGTGACATGAGGAGAAACAGCCTTGCATAGAGTGGAGCATGTGCGCTGACAGGCGTCACCCAGGCCCAATCAGAAGAGTGGCAGGAACTGGAGACACAGAGGCCGTCCAATCACATAACAGGGTGTCAAGGACTACTACGTCCCAGTACAAAATAAATACATAAAGGTGGCAATATTTAGAAAAAAGGTTACATAGGTGCAGAAAAGTATCATTCACAAAATTGACTGTGTCTGCATGGCCCCAATCATTGTTTATCCATACAAACAAATTCAGGATCAATTAACCATCTCTGATGGAACTAAATGTATGTAGTTAGAAGTTACAAATAGGGGTTTAATCATTAAAAATTTTAACTGGTTCAATGTACAAAGTTGTGGTCAATAAAACAATGTTTTTGGATGAGTTTGTCCAAAGTGTCCAAATAAGGATTCCCACAAGGGCCCTATTGCACAGCCATGTCTCTGAGCTCATCTGTTTTTAAGGAGCATAGCGTAGCCTACTGCACCAACCGTCAATGCCTGTGAGACCTGGGTATTGTCTAGCTTATCGCTCGTAGTTGTTTGGTGGTGAAGATAAAAAAAGCAGAGTGTATTGGAGATATGACTAAGGGTAGTCCTAGTCAGCCTGATGCCTTTGGTACATTCAGTGCAACATCTACACAGGCATTGCGGACAGAAAAATGAGAGTGAGAGAGAGTGAAAGAGAAAAAGATGGAAAGAAAGGTAGAGAGAGAGAGCGAAAGAGAGCAAGTGAGTGGGAAAGAGAGTTATCAAAAGCAAATGCTTTACTAAGTAAACTTAGGCCACATGAGCTTACACACCGGCCTTTTGCGAACATTGTGGAGCGTGTCATAACTTCTATTTCTCTTCCATTCTGACCAACTCGTTACTAAAGTGTCACAGTAAGAGTACATTCCAGATATCTGGAGACCTCAAAGTAACATGTTATTTGTTGACTCTACTCTCCTGGAAAAAACAAAACAAAAATGAGTTCAAGGGGTTCTGTTCTAAAAACAGCCTCATTTACACAGACGTCTATGCTAAAAAAGACTTCATTATGGAGCATGTTTATCATGCCTGATAGTTAGCCCCCACGCTGGTAATCAGAAAGAACTCTCAAAGGCTTGACCAGCCCTGAAGCATTCAAGATCTAGAATCTTTTTTTCCCCAAGAGTGTGGGCACAGGTGAGCATGCCCAGGTGTACCAGATATGGTGTATCCAAGAAGTAGAACGTGTTTGATACACATCGATGGGAATGATGTTCCCACCGAACTACATGGTGATCATCAGGACGTGTACATGTTAACAGGAAACTGATTTGAAAAAAAAAAGAGAACAAATATAAGGTGTGTCCTTCATTTAACATAAATGACATAAATGCTCACATTCCAGGCCTAACATAACATGCTAAAGTTTGATCAAATGTATGTAATACTCTGAGGTGAAACTGTTATATTGTGTAAATGAGAGTGTGTTCCCGGATATGATAACTCTGTAATGACTGTGGAACCCCCCCTCTGCTTGATCTAGTGTTTCTCCTTCTCTGCTCCTTATCGTCCACCAGAGATCTGAAGAATGATATCTGAAAGTCACTGTAGATGACTTTCAGTATCAGATGATCTTCCACATTGTTTTGGATATTGACTGAAATGCAAAGACACAGTATGTTGTGTGTGTGTGTGTGTGAGAGTGTGTGTGTGTGTGTGTGTGTGTGTGTGTGTGTGTGTGTGTGTGTGTGTATGTGTGTGTTTTCTATCTGTCAGAGAACAGGTTGCTCTCCAGATGATCTTTGCATCAGCCATGTTTTTCCAATGACATACACGTTCGTTCTTGGTTTCCATGCATTTGTGGTTTGGTACACAGATGTGTGTAATTTGTGTGAAACATGG
>NC_055979.1:17113647-17123647 GCF_018492685.1 Alosa sapidissima | reverse complement strand
TGTGTGTGTGTGTGTGTGTGTGTGTGTGTGCGTGTCTGTACCTCGTAGAAGCCGCGGACCAGGCTCTCCGTCTGCTGCACCACTCCTCTCTCGATGCGCCACTTCACCATGCGCTCTATGTACTCCTTCTTGTTCTTCTCACACACAGGGATGTTCGCGCCGCCCGGCTTCAACTCACGCTCAGTGATCTACACACACGCGCGCACACACGCACACACGCACACACACACACACACACACGATGCAGCAGATCGTTCACTGAACAGCCCTTTTTGATATCACTTTCCTGAAAGCACCACTGTTCCAAAAGAGCGATCATTTGAATCCTTTTCAATCGGATACAACTCTCCCAGAGGCACTACTTTCCTTAACTAGATGTACCACAAAGCGGTACAAAAATATGAATGCCGCCCAGTCAGGCACATTTTTTCCGCAAAAATAAGTCACGCTTGTCAAATTGTGTTCATTTCCTACTTTGTTCCTGATATTAATACAACACCTAATTTTTTGCTTTTTAATTTTTAACTAGGTGGCGCTATACATGAATTGAGTGGTAATAGGATGGGTTGACAGGGCCCCTTAAGACCAACATACACAAAAACGGTGGTCCTCCTAGGCCCTACGGTTCTCGAGATATTCACAGAAACCTGTGTCCGCCCTACCCTCCTTTCGGGGGTCCAGTCCAACGGGGGGGCTACAGATCAAAATGAAAAACAATGGTCCCATGCTATCCTTGTGGGGCTACATGCCCACCAATTTTCGTGCACCCTGGTCTTTCAGTGTCCCGGGAATCCTTGACGGAAAATTGGCCATGCGAAAAAAAAAAAAAAACCTGACTAAACCTATATGACCGCCGCTTCGCTGAGCGTCGGTCATAATGATCAATCATTAGAAACTTTTTCAGACAGGTAAGCAAAATCAGATGTACGCTTCCCTCAAAAAAAAAAAAAGCCCGGCGCATACCTGGCCAAAGACTTCCTCGTTGACAGTGAAGGTGAGGTCCAGAATATCCTCGATGTCGTTATCCTTCATCCACTGCAGACTCTGGTGGAACTCCTCGTCCAGGTACTCCAGATCACTCAAATCACAAGGGCTAGAGAGAGTGCAAGACAGGCGAGGAGAGGCGAGGAGAGGAGAGGAGAGAGGAGAGGAGAGATGAGAGGAGATGAGATGAGAGGAGAGGAGCAGAGCGGTGAAGGGATGAGAGGAATTAAAATGAGAGTGGATGGGGAAGAGCATACAAGGTAAAGGAAGTAGTGATCGCAGCGTGTGAGATGTGGGAGAGGAGAGAGAGGACAAGCGAGGACAGAGGAGTGAAAATAGAGGATTGAAAAAAGGAAGACGGAGGATAACAAGAACAGAAGCCGGGGGAGGGGACTTCAGTCAGATCATGAAAGGCCTTTATCAGATCCAATGCATTACCCTTGTTTCCATTTATTCATTTCGACTGGGCTGACAGTGCTAGTGTCTTTGGGTGAGGTGCGGACAGTCGTGGTTCCTTAGAGGGGACTTACATGCGCAGGAGCCCCTTGTAGAAGGGCCGTGTGAAAAAGGCGTCCAGCAGGTACTGATGGATCAAAGCCAGGCCCAGGATTCGCCCACTAAACCGGAACCTGAAAGGGTACCACAGAAAAAAGAATAAGCCATAATTGACCGAAGCTGTAGCATCAAGGCTTCCATTATAAGGCAGACATTCTAAATTTGGCAACCAAACTCTCTGGCACAACAAACAAATTGTTGAACGTTCCCAGATAACCAGTCTGTTTCAAACTAAATCAATGTTAAGTAATGAAAAAAAAAAAAAAAAACTTAAATTATGCACAAATTCTACAGTAACTATTCTCTTGTTGATTTGACATAAGAGTGAGAAACAAGTAGTGGTACAGCACAGAACCACTCCAGCATGGCAGCTCTTCCTCACCATTCATGATGGTTATCCACAAAGGCGGACATGGGGCTTATCTGCACGGTGTAGGTGTCGTTGGCCGAGTATTCAAACAGTCCGTAGTACGGATTAAACAGCTCACGGGACACCAGGAAGAAGAACTCTCTCGATGGGCCGCTGTAGTCCAACCTGCATTCGACAAACAGAAGCAGACAGACACAAGCAACACAAGCAGAGAGACCGTCAAAGGCGTGTGGGAGCTGTCAGGCTTTGTGAACCAACACAATAGTGTGATTTCTCTCTGACACATGACAAAGATCTTACAAAGATGAGAGACAGCCCAGTGTGGTGACAAAGAGACACTACATCACATCTCTACAGAGATTAAAACATCTCAGACTCACGCAAACAGTGGGTGTGGGAGGCAAAAAAACAAACCCTTGGCAAAGTATGATGTTTGCAAATGTGTCCAATTTAAACAAGCACTCAAAATCCGATCCACATATAACAGCCAAATGTACAAAAAAAAGAAAAGTGATCACAAAGACCTGTGCTAAGATGTGAAATACAGTCTTAGGATAGAGGCTCCTTACTGGAATGAAGGAAATAAAGAACAGCGAACAGGAAACAGTTTTACTCACCCCTCCTCACCCACAAAACTGACATAGAGCTTGCTCCTCTGCAGGTCCTTACGGGAGTAGCACATGATCTGGTTGAAGGCGTCTTCCAAAAGATGGTCCCTGCGTATGATCAACCTTATGGACAACGACAGATGAAATGGTCAGTTTCATGAACGCTGGGTATAAGTGTGCGTGAGCTTGTGTGACAGTGTGTCTGCATGTCTGCATGCAGGCGCAAGATAGTGACTGAGTATTTGAGTGAGTGTGTATATTGTATTTGAGTACATTTGGGTTTGTTTGTAAGGGCCCCTTTATATTGTGTTGGAACTCAAGCACGGGTGTGTGCTTGTGTACATTCTATGTCAGATATTTGAGAGGGACAGACAGAGGCTGTGTGTGTGTGTTTGTGTGTGTGTGTGTGTGTGTGTGTGTGTGTGTGTGTGTGTGTGTGTGTCAAGGTATGCAGCCACAACACTCACTTAACCTTTCCCGGCCCCTGTCCATAACCTTTCGTCTCTAACTTGCGATAGAAATTCCTCAGCTTGGCCTCGAAATCCCGTTTGTATGGAGCTGGGGCTCGCGCGTTCGCTCGTTGTGTGCCTGGAGGGAGAGAAAGAGGAAGAGAAAGAGTCAGAGAGAAAAATGGGAGAAAGAATAGAAAAGAGAGAGAGAGAAAGAGAGAGAGAGAGTGATGAATGACTTCATTACCAGGTATAGGTGAGAAGCTACAATATACGGCACCTTTCACCTGACACAAAAAGCTGCATTTATTACAGAGCTGAGCGCTAGCCTCAACCTAAAAACACACCACTAAAAATAAACAAATCAACACGCAAGTAGCACTCGCATCTACAAACAAGCATTTTAAAAACAGTTTTTTTTTTTTTGTCAACCTTTTGCCTGGCAGGGTTGTTTTTTAAAGAGCTCGCGGGGATTAAAAAAAAAACACACATTTTTTTGTGAGGGGTGTGTGGAGACACATCCCTCGCACCCAGCACACACTCTGTCACACGCGGGCGCTCCTGGCGGACTTGTGAAAATCTAGCTGCTGATTTGACAAGTGAGACAGCCAAACCCAGGGATTATCCCAAATCCCAGAGCTCCCTCTTACCCCTCGTTTACACCCCCCCCCCCCCCCCACCACCAACCACCCCAACCGCCCAAAAAAGCTAAATCCCAAACAAGGATTTGCCACACACACCACACCACCCCAACTACCCCCCAACCAATAAAAAAACAAGGAGTTATCCAAATAGAGCATCGGCCTCGCACCCAAACATGCTCTCCATGTGTGGTCTGCTGCCAAGCATGGGTCGTGAAAGTCAAACACACGGGTGTGTGTGTGTGTGTGTGTGTGTGTGTGTGAGGCTTATGACTTAGTCTCCTCTACTCTATTTCGGAGGAGATTGTTAGGCTTGCTCGGGGATGGATGGCGCGCCCTGCGCCACTCGTTCACCCCGCGCCGACTCTGACACAAAGCCACGTCAATCCCGTTTCCCGCTTGTCGGCGGGCAAATCAGTCGGCGGCAGCCGATCGCTGTTAGGGGGGGGTGGGGGATTGCGACTGGTACAGAGCGTTCTAAAGGTTCAGCAGTGAACACGGCAGCGTAAACGCTTGTGAGTATTAGATCCGGGTGCAGTGTTTACTGCCTGTGTAGTCTGTAGACTGGCAGACGTAGTGGAATACCGTGGAGCTGTCATGGGGATAATGAGAAGACTGACAGCTGGAGGAGAAGCTCAGTGCAGTGGTGTTTGTGAGTGAGTGTGTGTGTGTGTGTGTGTGTGTGTGTGTGTGTGTGTGTGGTGCTTTCTCGACTGCCACAGCTGTGGTGCCCTACTGTGCCCTACTGATTCTGCCTAGTTGTAGGATTTGTACTACAGATTATCCCTTAAAAGAACCCCCTAAAGATTCCATTATGAAACCCCCCCACGACACACACACACACACACACACACTCCCTCCAAATTCTAAGGTGATTTTCATTTGGTTTATCAGTGGTGCAGAACCGTCTTTTCAAAGAAAGGGCTTGGAAGTGTGACGAATCTCTTTCTCTATTTTCTTTAGAGCTGTCAGCACAAGCCTTTAAGAAGCTGTTTGTCTTCAGCTGCCGTCAGACTCCGTGCAACTCCACACCCTCCATCAGCGAAGAGCGTCCACTCGCTTGACGGACAGTGCTTGTGACTCTTCAGCACAGAGTTCATGTCAGTGAGCAATATCTGATGCCTTTACCCATGCAGAGTCTGACAGATCTTTTAAAATGCAAGAAACGGTCTGTCTCTCTACGGATCTCACCAGGAGAGTTTTGGGGGGAGGACACCGGCGAGCCTCGCGGTGATTGGCAGTAGCTGGGGTGCAGTAAGGCATGGGGCGGCACGTACGACATCACTTCCTCTTCAAACAGACTGCGGGGGAGACAGAGGAGAGAGAGGTCTGAATCGCCAAACACAAAAGTAGAATACACAGAATAATAACCGCTAGCACAGCGCCAGGCATGGATTTCACTCAGTAGCACGCAGGAGCTAACAGTCTGAAACACAAACTCATCCCAACTCGCTGTCAGACATCAAAACAATGACACACACACACACACACTTTCCTCTGCTCAGACACACAAACTCTCTCTCTCACTCACACACTCTCTCTCTCTCACACACACACACACACTCAGGCAGACCTTAGCAGAATGACGAGGTCAGCATCACTGGAAAGACGAGCCAGGCCAGACGCTCCTTCATTACGGATGAACTGCACCTTCTCCCTGTGGTAGACACACACACACACACACACACACACACACACACACACACACACACACACACACACACACACACACACACACACAATCAGAATAGCAGCAGGGGCAAATGCATTCTCAAATCCAAATCCATCATCCCTATCATGTCTAGTCAGTGTTGTGGCAGCGCTGCAGCCATTACCCTCTGCCCCAAAATGTCAACCATGACTATTTCAGTAAGCTGTCCAAGTTAATAGACGTAACTCCAGATACCTTATGAACTGAACAGGGAGTAGTTAGCGATTCTGTTAGCGGCTATGATTAACATTACATAAACTGTGTAGTCAGAAAAAAATATGTGTCAGGCATAATTTAGCATGTCAGTATAGTGACATTGGTGATATGACTGACAGTACAGCTTAAGTAAACCTGTCAATTATAACTATCCATCATTTTTTTGTCATGTGTGAGTGACTATTCGACTCTGTCAAACCTGATATGATTATATCTATAGCTATGTGCTGTGTCGGTGCCAGGGGGCTGTCTCAGTGACTGTGTGCTGTGTCAGAGGCGGTCTTTAAGAGAAGTTCTACGTTTCCGTGACTACTGGGATAAGGGCTATATATATATGTCCTCACCTGAGCGAGTGATTTCTGATGAGCTCCGGCTGTCTCTCCTGCAGGATATCGAAGATGTTGGGTTGCCGTAGAAACGCTACAATCTTGTCGTTGTAGGCTGAGGTGTGAGAAGCAAGGGGGGCGGGGTGTGAAAGAGAGATGAGAAACAAGAGAGAAACAGTGGTGCAAATGATAGCGAGAGAAAAGTGTTTGTAAGACTCGTTCGTTCTGATCATCAACACAAATGTTGAACGCGCTATTGAGCGCTTTAGCAATGATTCACAAATGCAGGGACATTTTCTGCAATAACATGTATGTGACCAAAGTGCCAATGAAACACCCAAACCGGATGCGATGACTGCTCTTAGCTGATATTAAGTTGGTGCGGCAATGAATAATGATGATCTCTTTGAGAGGATAACACGTTTACAGATTGCCACATTAACTAAAATAGCTTCCACCCATTGAACCTGGCGTAGCAATAAAACTCCTAAAAGCAAAAAATAGCATGGTATCAAAAGCCCGACTCCAGGACAAACACACATTTCAGCACTCACTGGAACGTCAAGATCAACTAGACAAATACACATGCTGTGATTAACCAAAGTATTGCCTGCAGTACAGCTGTATGCGTAGCAGTGAACAGAACACATACCTGTGGGCACTACGTCCTGGCATTGGTTTCGGTTGTTGAAAGTGTTGGAGGGCCGAGGAAGAACTGGGGGTCCACCATGCCGTGGGTCATCTCCCACCTAACATGCATGTGTGCGCACACACACACACACACACACACACACACACACACACACACACACACACAGGTTGAAGGAAGGAAATGCAGTGCACACTCAACCCATTCTGATTTGTATAAGAAGCACAATGAAAAAGACAGAACAGAACCACTGATGTGTGTCCATACAGTGTCAACATCACATTTGGTGGTCATTCAATGGTGAAGGGCATCAGAAAGCCTGTTTGACTACTCTGAGGAAGATGTAGGCCATTTCTTTGTGATGCAGAATGCATTTGCGATTTCTCCCTGCCATAATTGCTTTGACAGTAATTACTCAACGCATGCCAACCGTGACCAGTTAAAAGGCAAATTAACTACGCATTTATAAACAGCTGTGAATGCACCGCGGATGATAACTCATTCCATTTACACATCATTATGTGAGCCGAGAATCCTCAAAACCTCGCGGAGTGTGAATAAGTGATCGCTTACATAACGAGGCATTAGCAATTTAAAAAATGGACCATCGTTAAACATTTCTACAAGGCCACCTAACCCACATTCACAGCTAGTGGAAAGTTACCAGGGAGAGAGATGGAGGGAGGGAGAGAGGGAGAGTGTTTTCGTTCTAAATAACTATTTGTACATTAGCATTCCCTCTCCAGGAAGACTTTCAGGGGGATTTGGAGATTAGGAGGGCGGTGCTCAAATGCGATGCGCGTTCACACACTCACCGTGAGAAAAATGGATAAAAGAGCCTCCGGGGGGGGAAAGAGCACGCAAAACCAACGGAATTAATCAGCCGATCTGAAAGAGCCGCGCAAGCGTGTGCTCTGCCTTTCAATAGATAACCAGCACCTCTGTCACACACGTACAACTGAACCCGCACAGGGAGAAACGAAGGCCACCGGATGCATTAGCGAGAACCAGAGTGAATACGCTCGCTTCCCGTCAGGAGGCCTGTTTGAATTCAATTACGGGATTCTTTCATTCGTCGCAGTGTTGCAAATGCATTATTCAGTATGGATAATGGCAGCTGTAACGAGGATGGTTGGTGGCGTGTAGTAAATAAATGTTGTTCATGTTTCACAGGTGATATCTCTGATGTTACAGACATGCCAGCTTTCCCAACATTTATTTCCCTTTATTTTCAATTCCAGCTACCAGTCCTGCACAAACTGAAGGATGTTCCCATCTGACGTCGGAGTCGACTCATTCCCAAACCTCTGTGTCGGGCGGACCAAGCGCCGATTGGCCATCTTGGCTGTGCGTGCGTGAGTGGTGTGAGGTGGACGGGGTGGGGGGTCGGGGGTGAGGCTCACCATGCGTCGGGTGCTCACCTCCCCGGCGCTGTGACTACGCTGGCGGCTCAGATGCTGGCGGTGGGCCAGCAGGCTACTGGGCCGGGCGCTCTGCAGGGGCAGCCGGGGGTCAATGAAGGTGGTGGAGCGGCAGTTATGGTCCACAAAGAAAGGCTGGGGGAAACAAAAGGCTGATCAAACGCCGATCAAACATTAACAGCAACGAGTTATTGGATGATTTATACATGCATTTTCCCACAAACATGGTCTTAAAAGTAAGATAAGAGGTGTTAAAGCTGGTAATTATTAACCCAACTATTAGTGGATACATAAAAGTCCCTGTGTGAAAAGTTCTAATGGCAGTGCCTACAGCCAACAATGCTTGGCAACAAATACTGTATTATGAACAAAGGCTTTTTTTCTGCGGTTTCCAATGTACAAAAATGTAAATAGGCACAACTGAAAAAGAAAACAAGCCTGTAAATCCACAGAGAAGTACAGTAAAATGAATACAGACACACATATAAGAATTCTGTGCACGTCTTCAAGTCCATTTCGTTTAGCAATTTTTATGGACACTAAACCTATCACAAGGATCGTGCATCACAAAAATAGTCAGAGGACAAAACAGAGGACAAGATCATTAAACAGACAGAGAGAGAGAGAGAAAGGGAGGCAGAGTTGGAGAAAGAACAAGAGAGATAGAGAGAACCAGGGAGAGCAATAGATCAAGCCAGGCAGCTGGAGAGGAGAGGAGAGAAAGTGAGCGAAACCAGGGCAAGACAAAACAAAGACAAAACTGAAAAGACGGCACTTGAGATCGTGCCAGCGCCACAGACCGAGGAGGAAAAATAACATGGCCGTAAGGAAGAGGTAGACAGAGAGAGTACGTGGATACAGATTTCCCCACTTGAAAGGTTGTCTCTCTCTTGGGGGCGCCTCGGTGAGTGCACAACGCAAAAAAAGATCACTAGCTCATCATCACAGCGAACCCTAATGTGTTCCAGATGAGGCGCCTCCTGGCTTAATTGGCCATTGATACAAATGCCTGTAGAGGTGACAGTAAGTGAGTGGGAATATGGGGTTTGGACACCCTGCTCATTGGTCAGGACACCTTAGTCAGAAATACACATAGAGCATAGAGTGGAGTTGTATGAAAACATGATAGCCCGCATTCAACAAACTCAACAAACAGATAGGGGAACATGGATGAGACACATTGAAACATACAGGACGTCAACAGACATAGGACAAAATATTCTATACTTGATCCCCATTTAATTCATTTACTTGGTGTGTGAAAGGTTACGGAGCCTGGGAAGTGTCATTGCAAAATATTTTTTTGTGTGTGTCAAGAGAATGGGCACTCGTTTTACTAAATCATGCTCTCATTTTACTAGATCATGTGATCATTTTAGTAAAATGTACGCTCGTTTTACTAAATTGTGCACTCATTGTACTAAATAGTGTATTGTTATTCTGAATTAAAGCATGAACACAATATAGTCAAACGAATGCACAATTTAGTGAAATGAGCACACAATCCAATAAAATGAAAGCATGATTTAGTAAAACAAGTGCACAATTTAGTAAAATGAGCATACAATTTAGTAAAACGAGCACACATCGACACAGACAAACTGACTTGAGAAAGATTTACATGTATTCTTTTAGCAGAGTGAGCCAAGGAGAAAGAGAGTGAGAGAAAATTATGTTAAGAGGAGGTAACATAGATAGATAGATAGATAGATAGATACTGTAGATAGATACTGTAGATATAGATACTTTACTGATCCCCAAGGGGAAAATTCAAGAAATGACAGAAAAACAAAAAAGAAAGAATGAAAGAAAGACAGAACACATGAAAGAGAGATGAAATGACAGAGAATGTGACAGGGACAGAGAGAGAAGGGAGAGAGAGATCATCCACCTTTCCAGTGTGGTCATGCTTCATCTCCCAGCCACGGGGAAGCTCCAGCTGTTTGTTGGCAAACAGGTTGAGGAAGGTGACCAGGTCACGGTTGTGCTGGTAGCGCTCAAAGTTGTGTGCGTCCCGACGCACCTTACTGATCATGTGCTTCAGGCAGGTGTTACTTGTAAACAGGCGGT
>NC_055979.1:17103647-17108647 GCF_018492685.1 Alosa sapidissima | reverse complement strand
CAGGAGGTCCACCAAGTCAGCTCCTTACCTAACCCTCCGTCTGTTTCCATGGCAACATGTCCTGATTCTGTGGCGGGCCCGCTTGCCTCAGAGGACCGCGCCGCTTCCTCCTGACTGGCATTCGCAGACGCCTGTAGGCTCCGCCTCCTCTGCCACACCTCCTCTCCCTCCTCCCCCTCCTCCTCCTCAATAGCCTGTCCTGATTGGCGGCATGCGGTGGCCCCTCCTTCATCAGCGACATTCTTGGTTGACGGTGTGGCCTCTGTTACATCACTTCCCCTTGGTTCTTCTGATGTCTCTGCCTCCGCGGATCTGTTCTCTGATGCTTCTTCTGTTTTCTCATCTCCCTTCTGCACCTAAAACAAATACAATACAATAATGACCAGAGGACACATTAACAACGACTACAGTAAATGCACAAATGGGTTAAACAATAAGCAAATTAACAGATTCATATTTGCTAACATCACATAGCGGACATCTGAAGAACCTACAAACGTGTTTCAATAAGTACATATAAGTGAAGCTAAGAACATTCACAAAGTCAAGACCTATAGAGAATATAATCACAAGAAGGCTGATCATTTAAGACACAAGGCTTTGGTATTACCAGGCGACAATTCAACTTTGTTGTCATTTGCATAGCACGTTATTTTTTATGTGCTAAAGTATCTGTTGAGATCTCTTGTTGGCCTAAACTCAGAGATGTGAGCTGACCTGTGCAGTGGAGGCTTCAGCCCGGGGGCCCGGTGAGGCCCCTCCATTGGCCCCTGCTGCTGCCTCCTCCGCTCTGCTCTCCTCCGCTCCGTCCTCTCCTCCGCTCTCTCTCTGTGTCTCTCCGGTCTCAGGCGCTCCTGCCACTCCTCCTGCTGCGGCACCTCCTCCTGCTGCCTCTGCACTCGCCCCCCGCCGCCGAGGTCTCCCCTTCCTCTCTCTCCGACGCCTTCGTCTTCGTCGTCGTCGTCATCGTCTTCTTCGCTTCCTCACTTTGCTCCTGTTCCTGCGTCTGCGCCGAGGAGGCCTGTCCCTCCGCTGCCGCTAGCGCTGGGGCTGGTGCTGCCGCAGGGGCCGACGCTGCTGCTGCTGCGGCCGCTGGCGGCGCCCCGTTGGTCAGGGCCGGCGGGTGGGCATCGGCCGCGCTGCTGCTGCTGCGGGAGGCGGCCCCCTCTTCGTCCTCGTCGGAGTCGATGTGCAGCATGGCGTTGAGCCGCGTGTCCGTCGGGAAGCTGGAGCGCAGCTTGGGCGAGGCGGCCCCCAGGGGCCTCTCTCCGGGCCCCTTGGGGGCCTCGATGGCGTCCAGGTAGTCGTTGAGGGACACCTGCCGGTGGGTGTGACCGCCGAGGGCCTCGTCGGGGGAGTCCGGCCCACCGTTGGCACCCGTCCGGAGCTCGCGCAAGCGGTCATCGTCAGATCCGTTGCCGTTGTGGAGGGCGTCGGCGTGGAGGGAGCCCTCGGAGCCGGTGGGGGAGGGGCCACGGAGGAGGCGGGAGGAGGAGGCGGGGTGAAGGATGTCCTCGTCGTCAGATGGGCTCCCCGGGTCCCCGTTCATGGAGGAGGCGCCGAGTATAGAGCCCACGAGATCTGGAGACATGAAGTTGGGTTGGGTAAGTGTGTGTGTGTAGCAAACTGCAAGAAATCTCTCTCTCTCTCTCTCTCTCTCTTACACACTCACACACACACACACACACACACAGACACACACACACACACACACACACACACACACACACACACACACACAGACACAGACACAGACACACACACACACAGACACACACACACACACACACACATACACACACACACACACAGACACAGACACTCCTCTTCCCCGCTCACCTTCATGTCCTGTAGTGATCTCCACTCTGAACTGAAGCTGGCCGCTGACCTGTTCTGTGGGCAACCGCCGACACAGGGTATAGCTCACGGGCTGGTCTCTGTGTAACACACACACACACACACACACACACACACACACACACACTGTTAATTCCTTAGGACAAGTGCACAGCCCGAGGAGTTGAAGTAAAGTACCAAAATGTGTGCTTGTCAATAAACCCAAGAAAGCTTTAGAGTGTTGAAGAGAATGAAGATATTCCAATTCATCCACAGAGTCACTTTGTTTCTTTCTGCTTCGGCAGCAATTTGCTTACTACAGCACTTTATTATACAGTACAGTAGATTATTCAAATTCACATTGCATAGCGAAACATTCACTTCATTACACTAGATCAGTGGTCCCCAAACTACGGCCCGCGGGCCGAATACGGCCCGCCACTTCATTTTGGGTGGCCCCCCAAAACATGTCCGTGGTAAATAGCATCTGGCCCGCATGGGAGTACGACATCGTCAAACTAAAACCTCCGTAATTTCCCCCATCCATTCTCTATGGCGAGTCTTAAAGGAGAATTCCGGTGTGATATTGACCTAAAGTGTATTGAAACATGATAACGAGTGTGAACGTATGTCTCATAGCCCATCTCGGCTTGTCCCCTGCACTCCAAAATCTGGCGCTAGTTAGCCGATGCTACCAACAGCTTTTTCAATAGTGGTGCTTCGGCATCAGGCTAGCCCATGCAATAAATCACTGTTTAACACCCATTTACGAGGCTCCATGTATCTCCACACTTCATTGGTAGACTTCCGAGGGCCCTGACATTTAAAACGAGACATTGAGAACTTTGAAAAAGCACTGGTAGTTTACTTGGATTCCAGTTGCTGCTACTGGAAGAAACTGGAATCCATGCATTTCCACTGAATTATTTTTGGAATCTGATCCCTTATCATACCTGTTCATTCTTACTCGTTGCTCGACTTATCGTGACTAAATTCAAGATGGCTGCAAATGCTAAACTTCGTGAAGATACAGTCTGTATAAATCGTCTTGTAAGTAAACTACAAGTTCATTTTTCAAAATGAAGTGTGGAGATACATTGAGCCTCGTAAATGGGTGTAAAACAGTGATTTATTTGCATGGCTAGCCTGATGCCGAAGCACCACTATTGAAAAAGCTGTTGGTAGCATCGGCTAACTAGCGCCAGATTTTGGAGTGCAGGGGACAAGCCGAGATGGGCTATGAGACATACGTTCACACTCGGTATCATGTTTCAATACACTTTAGGTCAATATCACACCGGAATTCTCCTTTAACAGTACACATGTAATAATCTTTTTGTCCACTGGTGGTTGTTTTGGCGCTGTTTCGCGTTTGCCATCGAAAACGGAATGAAATGTAGACCTACCTGCAAACAATGTAAGAGGCCTATGCTGACTGCATCAGTGCTCAAAGTATTCTACAAGTTTATCAATTAATTGTTAATAACTAACTAACTTCTATTCAAGTCATATTTCTGGGACTTGCTGGGATATTTTTTTCTATATTTTATTCACTCGTTCAAATGTTCATACAAATTCACAAAGTTCTCATCAGGTGAGTGAAAGTGGTCATTTCAGATGTTTTTGCCAGCACTTCATAAAACTCTCATAGTTTGACAACTTCAAATTATTTGTAGGATATTGCTTGTTCACAACTTGTGAGCTGTGTATGCAAAGACACAGAGTTCAGAGTTCACACATTTTGAATAAAATACACTTTTGGGACTCCCTGCTAATACTTTTGGGAATGCTATTTTTTATTAGTATTATTTAATTTGAGCTACATTTTACACTGATATGGCATGCTTGCAATATAAACACAGCTAACAATGGTATTCAATTGCAGTAGCCTATGATTAAATGTAATGGAATATTCAACTAAGGTAGACTGCTGTTGTTCACAGCACTAAGCTATTTATGGTTACTAATATACTCCGAGTCTTTGGCCCTCTCTTAGAGCCAGGCATAGTGAGCTGGCCCTCAGAAGAAAACGTTTGGGGACCACTGGTCTAGCGCACATGCACAAATACAATGGGTGAGGATGGTGAGCTGTGATCTGAAATCTCACTCTCTGCTGTCCAACTGTGTGAGTGCACAGTATGTATGTATGTGTGTGCGTGTGTGTGTGTGTGTGTTTGTGTTCTCACCCTGAGGTGTGTCTCTCCAAGAGTCTCTGCACAGGGATGGTCAGCTGACCAAGAAAGCGCTTGATGATTGGGCGACTTTTGGCAAACTTGTCCTTGACCTCAATTTCCAAAACATCCGTCATAAGAGCCACAAACGTATACTTCTGTGCGAGACAGAGAGGAAGACTTAATCATATGCTTGTATTCACATTTGTCTGTAAATCCGTGTATGCATGCATGTTTGTTTCTGTGTGTGTGTGTGTGACTGTATCAGTGTGTGTGTGTGTGACAGAGTGTGTGTGTGTGTGTGTGTGTGTATGTGTATGTGTGTGTTTTTGTGTGTGTGTGTCTATGAGTGAGGGTGTGTGTATGTGAGGGAATGTGTGTGTGTGTGTGAGAGTGCGTGTGCATGTGAGAGAGAGAGTATGTGTGTGTGTGCTGACCTCTCCATGCCACACAGGGTTGGTGGTGTTGGTGATGATGGAGGCTCTCCTCTCCTGGCCGTGGTGGGTGAAGGTGGGGAAGTTGCCTCTCTTCCCCGGCTGAATGGACATCTTCAGATAGGGGTCAGGGTTGAAGAACATGCCCTTTTTCAGGCCCTGGGCACGGATGTCTGTGTGTGTGTGTGTGTGTGTGTGTGTGTGTGTGTGTGTGTGTGTGTGTGTGTGTGTGTGTGTGTGTGTGAGAGAGAGAGAGATAAAGAGAGCGAGAGAGACTGAACATATTCAAACAGAAATGCACAGATGGCTAGAGTGCTACATACAGATACATCATTGCAACTCTCTGCTCCTCTTCCTACCCCTCCCTCTCTGTCACACACAAAGCCATGCACACACGCACACACACGCACACACACAAATCCTATGTGCAAGCATTAACTGTAGCACTGTAGCACTGTAAAAAGCATGCATGTGACAGTCAATGTAGTAGCAAATACTGACCACAGGGTGGCAGCATAGCTCAAAAATGGCCTGACAAGAACATGGCATACTACAGTTA
>NC_055979.1:17098647-17101147 GCF_018492685.1 Alosa sapidissima | reverse complement strand
CACACACACACACAGAGAGAGAGAGAGTCCTGACAGCTTCCCCTGTACTCTGGGAGGGATGGAGGTTGGTGCATTTTTCACCCATTAGATAAACACACACACACACACACACACACACACACACACACACACACACACACACACACACACACACACACACACAGGCCTGTCTGTGCTGGACTCTGCCAGCCATCTGGCTGAAGTCCAAAACACGGGAACGGTATGAATGCTCAAACATACACACACACGCATACACACACACACACACACACACACACACACACACACACACACACATATGTATATACAAATACGCAAACACAAACACACACGCTCTTGCATAACCCAATACAGGAGGACTCTTACAGTGGCCTCTGCTCCAGTTCTGTGTAGTTCTGAAGTGAGGCACTGAGCACATTAAAGAGAGCCTTTCACAGACATCTCTCTCTCTCTCTCTCTCTCTCTCTCTCTCTCAGACTCAAAGGACCACACCCTCATTTTACTTCTCCTCCTATCTTTCCCTAGCTGCCCATCTCTTCCCCTTTTCTTCTCATTCTCACTTTATCTGTCTCTCCCTAATTTCTACATCACCCTTTCATCCTTTCACATATCAGTGCACACACCGTTCACATCCTCTCATAGATTCTAACAGATTTGAATGTGCTTCTGTGTGTGTGCTTCTGTGTGTGTGCTTCTGTGTGTTTATGATGAGTTATATGATAAATAAAACCATTAAATTTCGTACATTTTACTTCTGTGTGTGCCTTTTCTCTTAAGTTTTAAATTGATGGGTTACACATCTGCATGCTCCTAGCCTAGGCATTAACATTCAGGCTGTGTGTGTGTGTGTGTATGTGTGTGTGTGTGTGTGTGTGTGTGTGTGTGTGTTGTTCCTCTTAGGCCACATCGGTGGCATGGTGGGATTGGGTAATGTATTTAACTGTGCAGGCAGCATTCCTCTCCATTTCTTTCTGAGCATTCCAGTGAATAGGATCCTCTCTCTGCAGCCCCCGGCATACAGTCTGTCTGAGGATAATATGCCCACTACACACACATGCACGCACACGCGCACGCGCACGCACACACACACACAGTTTGTCTGAGGATAATGTGGTCACTACACACACACACGCACACAGTTTATCTGAGGATAATGTGCCCACTACACACACACACGCGCACAATTACGTGCACACACGCATGCACGCGCGCGCGCGCACGCACACGCACGCACGCACGCACGCACACACACACACACACACACACACACACACACACACACACACACAAACACACACACACACACACACACACACACACACACACACACACACACACACACACACACACACACACACACACACAGTCTGTCTGAGGATAACGACCCACTACACACACACACACACACACACCGTATTTGCCCTTTAATGTGGTATGGTTCTTATCATTCAATATACTTGTTAACAAACAAACAAACACAAAATAGAATTAGAATAGAATAGAATTGTCAACATCAATTTAGAGTGAGTTGGAACATGAAAGAGAATGCCGTCCATGGAAGGATACTTTTTGTGCTTGAAATTATTAGATATTTTTAAAGCCGTTATAAAGAATTATCTATTTTCAAATCTGAGGCCGCCCTGCCCATGCCTAAACTACGGCACAGTGTGTGCCTGCCCTGAGAACTTGAAGTCCTGGAACACCCACAAAAGGTCTTCAGTATGGAGAAAATTTACAGCTTTTTGCAAAACGAGTACCATGCACTGGGGTCCTTGGTACAAACAGCTGGCACATTCATTAAAAGCATCAGGCAAAAGCGGCCAGTCTCACCAGAGATCGGTCAGGCTGTCTCTATCGCTGCTGGGTGAAGGACGACACAGGCCTTGAACAAGCTGGACATTTTCCGCCCACTGAATCCTTCACTGCACACTGGCCGTAAAAACAGCTTAAAGCATGCAAATGCAAAACGCACACACCTGCTCAGACATATGGGCACTTTCTCTCTCTCTCTCTCACTCCTTGTCATTTTTCTGCCTCACACACACACACACACACACACACACACACACACACACACACACACACACACACACACACACACACACACACACACACACACACAGTACTCACTGGAACTCCAGGGTTCTTGATTGTAATGCAGGGAGTTGTAGCTCTGAGGGCTCCACTTACTCCATGATAGTATTTAAAGCAGATCTTAGTCTCGGCTAGGAGAGAACACACACACACACACACACACACACACACACACATTAAATTATATTTATTGTTTTTTATGAAAGGATGTCCTAAATTAGGATATATAAATCTCATACATGGGCGCACAGTGTGTGAAATGTTTTTTGGGGTGGAACAATCTGTGGGCAATTTAACACGCTAACATGTTTAGGTAAACAAGTGGCAACATGCTGTGTATTTAGGGCTATGTGTGTGTATGTGTCTCTGTGTGCGTGTTTGTGTGTCTGTGTGCGTGTGTGTGTGT
>NC_055979.1:17094980-17098634 GCF_018492685.1 Alosa sapidissima | reverse complement strand
GTTGTCATTTGCATAGCACGTTATTTTTTATGTGCTAAAGTATCTGTTGAGATCTCTTGTTGGCCTAAACTCAGAGATGTGAGCTGACCTGTGCAGTGGAGGCTTCAGCCCGGGGGCCCGGTGAGGCCCCTCCATTGGCCCCTGCTGCTGCCTCCTCCGCTCTGCTCTCCTCCGCTCCGTCCTCTCCTCCGCTCTCTCTCTGTGTCTCTCCGGTCTCAGGCGCTCCTGCCGCTCCTCCTGCTGCGGCACCTCCTCCTGCTGCCTCCGCACTCGCCCCCGCCGCCGAGGTCTCCCCTTCCTCTCTCTCCGACGCCTTCGTCTTCGTCGTCGTCATCGTCTTCTTCGCTTCCTCACTTTGCTCCTGTTCCTGCGTCTGCGCCGAGGAGGCCCGTCCCTCCGCTGCCGCTAGCGCTGGGGCTGGTGCTGCCGCAGGGGCCGACGCTGCTGCTGCTGCGGCCGCTGGCGGCGCCCCGTTGGTCAGGGCCGGCGGGTGGGCATCGGCCGCGCTGCTGCTGCTGCGGAGGCGGGCCCCCTCCTCGTCCTCGTCGGAGTCGATGTGCAGCATGGCGTTGAGCCGCGTGTCCGTCGGGAAGCTGGAGCGCAGCTTGGGCGAGGCGGCCCCCAGGGGCCTCTCTCCGGGCCCCTTGGGGGCCTCGATGGCGTCCAGGTAGTCGTTGAGGGACACCTGCCGGTGGGTGTGACTGCCGAGGCCCTCGTCGGGGGAGTCCGGCCCACCGTTGGCACCCGTCCGGAGCTCGCGCAAGCGGTCATCGTCAGATCCGTTGCCGTTGTGGAGGGCGTCGGCGTGGAGGGAGCCCTCGGAGCCGGTGGGGGAGGGGCCACGGAGGAGGCGGGAGGAGGAGGCGGGGTGAAGGATGTCCTCGTCGTCAGATGGGCTCCCCGGGTCCCCGTTCATGGAGGAGGCACCGAGTATAGAGCCCACGAGATCTGGAGACATGAAGTTGGGTTGGGTAAGTGTGTGTGTGTAGCAAACTGCAAGAAATCTCTCTCTCTCTCTCTCTCTCTCTTACACACTCACACACAGACACACACACACACACACACACACACACACACACACACACACACACACACACACACACACACAGACACACACACACACTCCTCTTCCCCGCTCACCTTCATGTCCTGTAGTGATCTCCACTCTGAACTGAAGCTGGCCGCTGACCTGTTCTGTGGGCAACCGGCGACACAGGGTATAGCTCACGGGCTGGTCTCTGTGTAACACACACACACACACACACACACACACACACACACACACACACACACACACACACACACACACACACACACACACACTGTTAATTCCTTAGACAAGTGCACAGCCCAAGGAGTTGAAGTAAAGTACCAAAATGTGTGCTTGTCAATAAACCCAAGAAAGCTTTAGAGTGTTGAAGAGAATGAAGATATTCCAATTCATCCAGAGTCACTTTGTTTCTTTCTGCTTCGGCAGCAATTTGCTTACTACAGCACTTTATTATACAGTACAGTAGATTATTCAAATTCACATTGCATAGCGAAACATTCACTTCATTACACTAGATCAGTGGTCCCCAAACTACGGCCCGCCACTTCATTTTGGGTGGCCCCCCCAAAACATGTCCGTGGTATATAGCATCTGGCCCGCATGGGAGTACGACATCGTCAAACTAAAACCTCCGTAATTTCCCCCATTCATTCTCTATGGCGAGTCTTAAAGGAGAATTCCGGTGTGATATTGACCTAAAGTGTATTGAAACATGATACCGAGTGTGAACGTATGTCTCATAGCCCATCTCGGCTTGTCCCCTGCACTCCAAAATCTGGTGCTAGTTAGCCGATGCTACCAACAGCTTTTTCAATAGTGGTGCTTCGGCATCAGGCTAGCCATGCAAATAAATCACTGTTTTACACCCATTTACGAGGCTCAATGTATCTCCACACTTCATTGGTAGACTTCCGAGGGCCCTGACATTTAAAACGAGACATTGAGAACTTTGAAAAAGCACTGGTAGTTTACTTGGATTCCAGTTGCTGCTACTGGAAGAAACTGGAATCCATGCATTTCCACTGAATTATTTTTGGAATCTGATCCCTTATCATACCTGTTCATTCTTACTCGTTGCTCGACTTATCGTAACTAAATTCAAGATGGCTGCAAATGCTAAACTTCGTGAAGATACAGTCTGTATAAATCGTCTTGTAAGTAAACTACAAGTTCATTTTTCAAAATGAAGTGTGGAGATACATTGAGCCTCGTAAATGGGTGTAAAACAGTGATTTATTTGCATGGCTAGCCTGATGCCGAAGCACCACTATTGAAAAAGCTGTTGGTAGCATCGGCTAACTAGCGCCAGATTTTGGAGTGCAGGGGACAAGCCGAGATGGGCTATGAGACATACGTTCACACTCAGTATCATGTTTCAATACACTTTAGGTCAATATCACACCGGAATTCTCCTTTAACAGTACACATGTAATAATCTTTTTGTCCACTGGTGGTTGTTTTGGCGCTGTTTCGCGTTTGCCATCGAAAACGGAATGAAATGTAGACCTACCTGCAAACAATGTAAGAGGCCTATGCTGACTGCATCAGTACTCAAAGTATTCTACAAGTTTATCAATTAATTGTTAATAACTAACTAACTTCTATTCAAGTCATATTTCTGGGACTTGCTGGGATATTTTTTTCTATATTTTATTCACTCGTTCAAATGTTCATACAAATTCACAAAGTTCTCATCAGGTGAGTGAAAGTGGTCATTTCAGATGTTTTTGCCAGCACTTCATAAAACTCTCATAGTTTGAGAACTTCAAATTATTTGTAGGATATTGCTTGTTCACAACTTGAGCTGTGTATGCAAAGACACAGAGTTCAGAGTTCACACATTTTGAATAAAATACACTTTTGGGACTCCCTGCTAATACTTTTGGGAATGCTATTTTTTATTAGTATTATTTAATTTGAGCTACATTTTACACTGATATGGCATGCTTGCAATATAAACACAGCTAACAATGGTATTCAATTGCAGTAGCCTATGATTAAATGTAATGGAATATTCAACTAAGGTAGACTGCTGTTGTTCACAGCACTAAGCTATTTATGGTTACTAATATACTCCGAGTCTCTGGCCCTCTCTTAGAGCCAGGCATAGTGAGCTGGCCCTCAGAAGAAAACGTTTGGGGACCACTGGTCTAGCGCACATGCACAAATACAATGGGTGAGGATGGTGAGCTGTGATCTGAAATCTCACTCTCTGCTGTCCAACTGTGTGAGTGCACAGTATGTATGTATGTGTGTGTGTGTGTGTGTGTGTGTGTTTGTGTTCTCACCCTGAGGTGTGTCTCTCCAAGAGTCTCTGCACAGGGATGGTCAGCTGACCAAGAAAGCGCTTGATGATTGGGCGACTTTTGGCAAACTTGTCCTTGACCTCAATTTCCAAAACATCCGTCATAAGAGCCACAAACGTATACTTCTGTGCGAGACAGAGAGGAAGACTTAATCATATGCTTGTATTCACATTTGTCTGTAAATCCGTGTATGCATGCATGTTTGTTTCTGTGTGTGTGTGTGTGACTGTATCAGTGTGTGTGTGTGTGTGACAGAGTGTGTGTGTGTGTGTGTGTGTGTATGTGTATGTGTGTGTT
>NC_055979.1:16912480-17084980 GCF_018492685.1 Alosa sapidissima | reverse complement strand
CTTTTTGGCAGGGCCAAAGAGGCGTCTCCTGTTTAACAGTCTGCAAGTCGATTAAGAGAACGGCCTCAAGCCAAGATCGCTTGATGTCCTTTGCCTTCCTGCCAGGGCCCTCAGTGAAATAAGTGGCTGTTGAGTTCAATCCATCAGAGGACTTCCAAGAGAGCACCTTCTGAATGAAAGATGCATTTGACTCTCTTGTACAGGAGTGTGTCTGCAAATGCATTCAAGTTATGCCAATGAAGAACAACAGCTACAGAGGGGTAGAAGTGTGAAGAAGCCCTGTTATATGATCAAGGTGAGTGTTAACAAGCGCCAAGTCTAAACTGAACTGAGGAATGTATGCAGTGCATCATGGGAAATGCTTCAGCACTACCAACTAGGAATGTGTCATGTTGTATCGTCCATGATATACTGGTAGAATACCTCCTCATGATGCTCATGAAAAATACCATTAAATACCACAATACAGTTTCAAGTATATATAGTCCATTTCAACAACCAACATGAAGAGCTTTACATTTCATACAACTAACAACCTGTTTTCAGCCAGTATACACAGAAAAACCTTTTGTGTGTATATATAACTTCATATTATATGAATTATATACTTATGAATCCAACAAAAACAACTAAAAGGTGCTGCGAGTAACTAAGAATGAGACCCTGACAACTAGTGTATGACAACATCATTCTTTACCATTCTCATCACCATCTGGGTGTGAACTCACAACCGGGTTTCATAAACATGTTTTTCTTTACGCTATTTGTTAAGAATGGCACAGAAGACAATCTTACTGAATAAACACTTTAAATAGTCTATATTCATATCTATAGCGACATAAACTCGATTTTGTTTTCAACAACTCTGAAATCCTTCTCTAAAATATTATTCACATGCTTTTTGTTAAATACTGGCATTTTATTTAAGAGTTAAATAACAATTCTTTTACTCAATAAAACCAGCCAGGGTGCTTAGTCTTTACATTTCCATATGGCAAACAAAGCACATAAACTCAAAACTCTACTACAGAATCTGGATCTCACTTGCCTTTTTGCAGAGAATCAAAACAGTTACATTTCATACAACTGTACTGGGAACATGGCAAGGACATTTATTTTCCTACTGCAGCAGTGAAAATGAGTGTTGTCAAAATTTCCCCTGACAGCCTTGGTCTTTTCGTACTATCACTAGCCTTGAACTCTGTGATTCACAGCCCCTGAGATGACCCTACATTATAGAGTGACAATGCTCATCTGTAAGGGACACGTCAGCAACAAGCCACAACTCACAGTGGCGTGTCACTGGACAGAGTAGCCAAATCAATCAGACGACAGTGTGGTCTGGGGGGGGGCAGCATTTCCCCAGGCGAGAGAGAACATCGCTATCCGCAGATGTGCACACACATACAAAAACACACACACACACACACACACACACACACACACACACACACACAATCAACTTAAACACCCTTTTAGCTTCCAAAATCAGGCCAACTGGAAACAGACAAAACCACAAGTGTCCTGCACAAACATACAACTCACACACATGACTCTCTCTCACACACACACACACACACACACACACGCGCACAGTGCCAACTTTAATTTATAGATAATAGTTCCAAATGTAAGTAGCCTCTTCAATGTAACCATCCATCTCACACACAACCATGCAATCATGCAACCACAGACACACAGACACAGACACACACACACACCCATCAGGTCCTTTCATATATTTCTACTTTAATTAACAACCAGCGGTGGAGAAAACTGCTGGCCCACTTGCTGAATGGTAAGTCGGCAGCCGTACAGGGTCATCTATCAGCGCCTCCAGAAAGCCCTGCGGACCGCATGGAACCCAGCTGCCAGTAAAGGCGTCCCAGCCCGACCACAGGGATCGATACGAGGCTAGGAGCTCAGGCTCTGGATGGCGGGTGGAGGGGGCTGGGAGTGGACTTGATGGTAGGGATCTCTGGGGAAGTCTGTCTCAGGACTTTCCCCTCCCTACCCGGATCAATGCGGAACTGCCCCCAGGATGAGGATGGATTGGCTTTCTCTGGAAATCACTCTCCATAGCCTGTCTGGCTAACTACCCTGCTACGGAAGGAACCTTCAGGTAGCAATAGCAAAGTTGCACAAGTGCGTACAACTAATAATAGCTGCAAAGAGCATAAGAATAAAAGCTAGTTAGCTACATGACTCGCTGTGATATGGGGTCCATCCAATTAGTTCACATCCTAACCTCATGTTTTGCACAAAGTAAACATCCCCAATCCAATCCATGCTGTTTTAGCTGCAGACGAACTGGTAGGCAGGCTCAACACTATCTAATCGTCAAGCCTCATAAAGCACAAGTGCTGATCTGCCAATGCACTCATAAGTGGTAATGGAGTCAGAAGCCATTTGCTACCAGACGCTGTTTCGTGTCAGCATGAAGGCTGTGACACAGCAAAGCAAATGGTCATCAAGGAACTAGTGGCGACCAAGGATGACTATTGCATTGCCTCCCTCCACTTGTGTCTGGGCCAAACAAGCTGCACTTGAACACACCACAGGACCACAGCCAACAACAAACTAGCTCTGTAGGGCCTCATAAATTCAGACAGCTGACTCAAAACATGCCACAAACCCTCTAATACATTTTAGCAGCAAAGAAACACAGGAACGACCACTGGCAAAGTACAGCACCTACGCTTGCAGTCCATGGTCACAGAATTACGTTTAATTCTCTGGAGGAAAAAAATAATAAGAAAAGGCATTTATTCTCACACCAACCAACAAACAAATAACAATTTATACTACAAACGTTTTGCAATAGCAAGCTCCTTACAGCAGCATCATGGAAAAAGAATCACAGATAATCTCTGTGGTTTGTTTGCTGCACAACAGACTCCTATTCAAGGTAACAAATCCTTGGCTACATGAGGTAAAATATGAGCTAGGCAGCTGGCTCTGTTAGTTAGTGAGGAGTGTGGCTTGAGGGAGAGGGACAATTTTCACCATGGCCAAGGTAACATGAAGTCACATTTGTTTTTGTTTATAGTCCTACCTGACTCCTTGGCCAGACCTCTCCTATCCCCAATGCTACTCTCCCTCGACATATCTCTCACACACAGAAACCTAAACACACCCACACCCACACACACACACAGTCGTTCAGTGTGGCTATTGGGAGACATAAGCACTCAGGGCCTAGCAACAGGGCTAAGTAATTAGGGATGACCTTCACTTTGAGGGAGTGAGTGAATGAGAGTGAGTGAGGGAGAAAGAGAGAGAGAGAGGGGACAGTGTGAGAGAGAGAGAGAGAGAGAGAAAGGGAGAGATGGGACAGTGTAAGAGAGAGTGAAAGAGAGGGAATGAGAAAGAAGAGGGAGAGAGAGATAAAAGGCAGCCAATGACACGGTGTCTCCGCACCAATGCACTGCTGACTCAGCTTTTTTTCCTTTCTTTCACTACTCCTCTCTCTCTCCCTCTTTCACAAACACACACAGACACACACACACACACACAGAGAGATAGCGTCACAGGTCACAGCCTGGCTGTTTTCAGCTCCACCAAGCGTCAAAATGGAGATCCATTTCTAACCCCCTCCACCTCTCTCTCTCTCTCTTTATTTCTTGCTGTCTCTCCCTCTTTTTCTCTCCCTTTAAAAAAATGGACCTTGGGCTCCAGAAATATCAGTGTAAATGAAGAGACCTTTAGCAGGTCTCTCCACATCTAAACACCTGTCCCTTTAAATCACTCTGTTTACCCCTGTCTCACCTCCCAACTGGGCCGCTTCCTCATCACCCAGGCATCTCCTCCTGACATCCCCTAACTGACTGTCAATCAAAGCTCCAGGCCTGAAAGCATCTACTGCTATTACAGGTAGCTTCAACAAATCCTTGTTGTAAGCGCTTAAAGGAGCTATAGCAACGTCACATATTACCAACCATCACGTATGTCCAACCTCTTACAGTACGTGTATGTGTCACTTAATATTCATTTCTATACAAACCAAGACGGCGGATTCCTAAAGAAACGCAAGCACCCACACCATAAGTTTATCTAAATTAGCTATGTACCAAAAATTACATTTTACCGTCACTCGAAGAGCTGTAAACAGTGTTGTACAAATCCGCTTGGAGCTCCAGTTTTGAACTGTGACGACGAGAATTCTCGGGCTAACCGTTGATGTGCCGTGAGAAAGGTTGGGAATAAGTACCCACCAGCCCAGCACTAAACTCGGAGCGTAATAAACAAAATCGGATATTTCAGGCAGTAAAAGCCCCGGTAAGAACTAAACTAGATTTTGTTTAAATCTACACACTTATGGCTACTGAAAAATGTAAGGTTCATTTAGCAAATGTTATTTTGAAGTATTAAAAAACATTGTTGTTTTAGAATTTTCGAGCAAAATGATTGGTAATTAGCATGTATACAATATATGTAGTTTTATTTAGTTTAAAACATTAAAAGATAACTTAGAAATTGCAGCAGAATGTGAGGAAATAACCTGATGTAATTTCACACCTCTGCTCTGTGTGGCCCCACTCCCCAAACATATACACTACAGTTAGTATGCTAACCAGTCAGGTCTGGACCAACTTTCCTGTCAAACAACATTAGTACCTCAAGTGGTTTCAACAAATCCAAGTTCGAGGAGCTTACTTTAAGAAGCTTTTGACTTCACCTAGCCTTTAACCATGCTCCTTTCTAGCACTTCAGCTGTGCTGCCCGGTGCAGCATGTGGCATGGCACTGTAAGGCTGAGACTGGATGGATGCAGCTGCTATTTTAGCTATACTGCATGCAAGCATGCTACCATGTGTGTCCCCCTAAGAACTAGCAGAGGGAATTTGGGAAGTCTCGTCCTGTGGCATTAAGTTGGACCACACCAAAAAGTTGCTGTCAGTCAAAGCGAATTGGTCACCTTTTTCAGTTGATTATTGGATTTTGTACTCTAGCACAGTGGACAAGGGAGGTATGTCTCCTTCCATTAAAGTCAATACACAGCCCAGCCACAGACATTAGACTCCTCTCACTCTCCCAATTGGTCATGCTGGCAGACCTGCCTTGTCCACACTGACACACTGAAGCTCCATTACATCTATTCAATCTGACAGGTAGAGCTCTAATGGAATCTCTAATGAATGGCTACCAATCACTGAGCTGGTACTGTAACTTTTGCCTGCAACATTGGTGCTAAAACACACCAGGCTGTAACTGTTGTTGCTGCTATCTCACACCCACCGATCTGGTACAGGCCAATCCAGTCGGTGGCGTCCACTTCCTCCTTGATGTCCCAGGAGATGACCAGGTTCTGGCCGCGGCCCAACGTGTACTGGTAGGTGGACGCCGTCAGTGACGAGCGGCTCTCCGACGTCACCAGGTCCGTGTCGCTGTTGGCCCGCTGCAATCCCAGAGGTGCGCCGCCGTCGCCCGGGCCCGAGCGTGAGCCTCCGACACCAGCCACTCCACTGCTCGGGCCTCCACTGCTACCTCCACCCTGGGCAGAGAGAGTGCGGAGGTTCTCGGGGCTGAGGGTGTAGCGCATGTGGGGGCTACGCCGGCGCACCACCAGCAGGTGCTCGCGGGCGGTGGTGGTCATGGCGGCGGGGGGAGGGTGGTGCGTGTGGTGGTGGTGAGGGTGCGGGTGAGGGTGCGGGTGGGAGTGGGTATGCGGGTGTGGGTGGGGGTGGGGGTGGGGGTGGGAGGGGTGGGGGGAGTGGGGGTGGGAGGAGGAGGGGTGGGGGCGGGAGCGGGGGGGGAGGACCGCCGTGGCGAGAGAGGGGCGAATGGTGGAGGCCGGACGATGACGACAAGGGTAAAAAAGGGGGGTGGGGGGGGAGGGGGGGTTAGGGGTAAGGGGGTAGAGGGGGCAGTAGAGTCTGTTCTCTCCTGCTCAGGGGTGGGTTGTCACTGGCCAGTCAGACACTCCTCCTCCTCTCATGTCCCTCTGGACCGCCTCTCACATCGAACACGCCCACCTCCACGCCCACTTTCAAGAAACAGCCAATCAAGTCCTTAGGAAGTTTGATGACACCTTGGGTCCACTTTGATGGGGATCATCCAACCCCAGTGAGGGATGGGCGTGGTCCTGCACCCTCCCCAGGAAGCTGCAATGATGTATTTCCTGTTGAGATTATGTTCACAGCATACACATTCTCTCAATTGGTGTCTTCTCGCCAGTTTCTCCACAGAGACAGTCAGCCTGCCAACAACACCTTGCCAAGCGCTGAGGTGAAAAACCCTGGGAGTTCCCAATCTTCACAAACTGAATGCACCACTACAGCCCCGTGGTCCCAAACCTGTATCCTGTAAGCCAGCTTTGACAAAACAAACACAAACTCATCACGTCTGTGCCTTGGAGCAAAACAAACAGCTACAGAATACCCTGGCGTCCTCTGTCCTTCATCATGGGGAGAGGAGAGATGGAGGGAACGGAAAAGATGGTGTGGAGAAGAGGAGCGTCTTCTCTAGTGGTCCAGAGCCGAGGAGGAGGAGGAGGAGGAGGAGGAGGGGAGGTTCCCAACGGACAAATGGGGAAGGTCGGACTCTGGCGCTGGAGTCTACCCTTCGGCTGGGGTGGGTGGGTGGGTGGCGGTCAGGAGGAGAAGCAGAGGGATGGACTGACACCTGTGGAGAGAGGGATAAAGAAAGAAAGAGGATGAGTGTTTGAGTGTGTGACAAAGAGTCCAGGGGGTTGGGGGAGATGGGGATGGAGGTGGGGGGGGAAGGGGGGTCATCAATACTAGCAATAACAAAGAACAATAGGGAATCAATCAGACAGACAGACAGGGCCCCGTTAAGACAAAGACCATTCATTGCAGCCTTAAAGTCAACCTGAGGTGACTGTGTGTGTGCCCAGACTAATCAGGTGGAGGAGGCAGCACAACATAACCCCAATCAGGATTTCTAATGAGGGCTTGGCTCAAGATCTCCAACTGCTTCAATACCCTTCATGCGTCGTGTCATTTTATTTTAGGAATTAGGATAATTACACAGACACAGACCATTTGGTGTAGGACATATAACCTATATATCCACAGCGTGCTTACTGACCCATATAGTCCATGAAGGAGCTCTGGTGTTTTGCTGTGACAATGTTTATTTGAACATCACCTTCCTCATACCCAACGACACGATTGTGCAAACACTAAAACTTCACAGGCATATAAGGGAAAATATTTGTAGGTATTACCGACATTGGCACTAAACATTGTTGACATTGCTAAAAATGGTGGTGGTGATGATGATGATGATGATGATGACTGAAACTATATATAATTTTGAGATGTCAACTACAGAGCAGCATGAGATGGACATACAGGAAATGACAACACAGCTGTCACAGTGTGTCCATTTCCTGTTGGGGATGGAATTTTAATCTCATTGGAGAGAGAGCCGGGTAGGGGAGGAGAAGGAGGGGAGGGAGGAGGGGAGCTTTGGTATTATTGCACTTAATCACGAGGGACCGGCCTGCCCCAGATGTAAACAATCCCTTTCTTCATCACACACACACAAACGCTCACACACACACACACAATTTATTTTTTCTCCTTTAATTTCACTTGCCCTGAGAGATCATTTTCACACAGAGCAAAAAACACCTACATATGAACTCACATGCACAGTATCCATCCATCCCCCTCCCTCCCTCCCTCCTTCTCTCCCTCTATCCATCCATCCATCCATCCATCTATCTATCTATAGATCCACACAGGCATCATCTATCCATTTATCTATCCCTCCATCAATCTTCTATCTATTCATTTATCTGTGTCTCTGTCTCTCTCAGTTTAGCTTTCCAAAAAAAAAACAGATAGGGGTGTCTCCCACGAGAATCTTAAATTAGATCACACACTGTAGCTGTCAGCGCCATAACAGGATAGGGGAAGAAGCAGAGTGAGGTGCAGTCAGGCTAACAATCTGCTCAGACCCACACACACACACACACACACACACACACAGACCCACCCACACACGCATGCACACACACATACAGACACATGCACTCACACATACAGACACACACACACACACAGACCCACACACACACACACATACAGACACATGCACGCACATATACAGACACACACACACACACACACACACACACACACACACACACACACACACACAGACACACATATACACACACACACACACACACACACACACACACACACACACACACACACACACACACACACACACACACAGACCCACACACACACACACATACAGACACATGCACGCACACATACAGACACACACACACACACACACATACAGACACACGCACGCACGCACGCACGCACACACACACACACACACACGCACGCACACACACACACACACACACACACACGCACACACACACACTTCCTCCACTACCTTCTTTCTTTCTTCCTGCTCCCTGTGACGCTCTGTTCCCAAGTGACTCATATCCTACATCTGACAAAGGGACCAAACACGGCCACCAAAGAACCTATCAGTCATCGCTTTAACAATGAACTCAGGGGGGGGACTTTGTGGCGTCATCCTAGCCTATGTGCGGCCCTTGGTTGATTCAAAGTGCAGATTTGGAATCTGGGATCAGATGGACTCTCACTGCAGCATGGGGATTACTGTAATTTTTATTAGCCGAGGTTTATACAATGATTTTGCAAAATGTCTTCAGCTAAGAGGTTAATACACGAGGGCATTTAATATGGTATTAATGTTGTTGTTTTTTTTTAACTTGCATAAAACACTGTCCCGTGGTTTATACACAATGTGGCTAATACACAGGAAATTACTGTACTGTACTGACGTTACTGTGGGATTCGGTGAGGGTGAAAACTGATCCAGGGTCATTGAGTTGAGTGAGATGGCCCACATGGGCTTCTTTTAGTGGGCCGAGTCTGGTACAGCAGTCTCTTGCTCATTCCTTTTCACTCAATTATGTAAATGCACACACACACACACACACACACACACACACACACACACACACACACAGACACACACAGACACACACACACAGACACACACACACACTAGTGTGCTCTATCAGTGTGCTACCACAACCTCAACAGGAGCAGACGGAGCAGAAGAGAGGAGGAGAGAAGGAGTCAGAGAAGAGTGTGAGGGGGAACAGACAGAGGAATGCAACTTACATAATCACACCAGATAGGATGGAGGGAGTAGATGTGGTGTGTGTGTGTGTGTGTGTGTGTGTGTGTGTGTGTGTGTGTGTGTGTGTGTGTGTGTGATGAGTGCAGGAAAAGGAAAGTGGAAAATACAGAGGACACCGAGTTAAAGTGAAGAAAAAGAAAGAAAAACAGGAAGACGTGCGAGTCAAATAAAAATGGCTATCTGCAGCCTGTAGACACACCCACTGCATAGCAGCGGGTAGATGGGGAAAAAGTAGGAAACGAGAGATATAGAGAAAGAAACACTTGAGCGAAAAACACGAGAGGAAAAAAAAATGAACAAAAATGCATAACAGTGCTCCACACACGCCTGTAGACACAAGCGGTGTTTAGCACTAGGGCCTCCCTGGACTGGTGGATCCTTATGTAAGCAGCAGCCTTCTGCTTTGCTTCTCCCACACATTCAGCCGGGCTCTGTTTGAAAAGCTGACACGCCAGCGCTTTCTGAGGAATGTCACTGACAGACTACCTCACAGACAGAATAGCATGGGAGGTTAGAGATGTGGGGTGGGGAGGGGGCAGGAGAATATCACTTGGAAGTACTGAAGTGTGCATAAACTGTTGACAGTGAGCATACAGCTTCAACAGAAGCAGAGCCAATTGGACACATTGTCAACGTTGCTACATTCCTGTTATTGGCAAACTGTCTTGTCGTTTTGGCCATGTCGGTTGTTTAGTCCAGTGGGGAATGGTCAGGAAGATTGGCCGTCCCTGAAGGCATCGAAAAGGAACTTTGAAAAGCTTTTGGATTCATTCAATGGAGACTCATCAGAAATGGTGCCAAGTTCAGTTAGACATTGACTGATACCTGTCAGTCTTACTGACATGCCTTCAGACAGGACTTCCTCAGAGGGCAAAAGGCCATTTCATGATAGGACAACTTCACCCAAGGAAAGACCTGATTTGAGCAAAAACTGCTAAGGCGTCTCACTGGAAGCTACAACAAACTCTGATACCTTCTCTCTCTCTCTCTCTCAGATCCTGTCAGGAACGATAAATCTGCTTTGTTCGAGGACAGCAACTGGCCTCCTCCTCCACCTCTCTCTCTCTCTCTCTCTCTCTCTCTCTCTCTCTCGAAAGGATGGGGAGATGGACAATTCCTGTCGGAGCCCAAGACCAGAGACAAGACGTGACTTATCAATTATTCACCATGTGTGTGCATTACATGCAGTCATCATCACAGTGATACCATTATCCTGGTGGTGCATGGCAGGAGAGCTCAGCATTATTACTCAATCTATCTGTCCAAATACCAGAGTAAACAGACCAGGATGAAGGTTTTCAATTTCGGAGCAGTCCCAGACACTGGATACAATGCGCCACGCCTAACAGTCTCCTTAAGCTCGTGAGCAATTCAGCACACTATCATTGCAGAGAAAAGGACGATATGCATCAGAGAGCAGTCTAGATTCTAGAGTTGTGAATGTCCCTCGGACAGTTTTTGTTGAGGTTGTTGTTTGCGCCGTTCTATCGTTTCCAATTCGTGCAAAGGGACAAAAAGATAAGGCTCTGGAATATTTTGGCTAGCAAAAAACAACATTTCCATTTCCCATTGTGTGAATCTGCACACTTCTTAACACTGAAAACAGAATTTGGATTCTGGTTTCCTCGACCCATTGTGTAAGCCTCTTCTATGTGTCCTTGCCATGGCATGTGTGTGTGTGTGTGTGCGCACGTAAGTGTGTCTACACACTGTCTCTGATGTCATTATATGAACACATATGATGACATCATGATGACACTATGTCCTGGATTTAGTCCAGCGGTCCAGTCCAGATCCCAGGGGTCATCTTTGAGGTTGATGAGAAAAATTAAATCATCTATCCCGTGTTAAAGAAAAACAACATCATACTGCTCCAGAATATAATCCATAATCCACCCCCCCCCCCCCCCCCCCCACCCCCACACACACACACACACACCACCACCATGAAACCCCTATCCCGTAGGGACATTTTTAATGAATGCACAAATCAGTAAATGTTTTCAGACAGAATACTATCCTCCTGGAGCAAAAACACTTTCAGCAGTTTCCCACCAGATCCATAACAAACAGGAAGGAGTAACTCATCTCCAGGCTAATTGCTGCATGCATGATTAACTGACTTTATGAGAGTACAAAAACAGTTGTTTAGATGAGATGAAAAACAAGCTCATTACTAGGATTGAAAATCCCACACATACTGATAAACAAGGCGACACACATACACTCACACCCAAGCCACAAAAAGGAAGAAAAGTCTGTTATTGTCACCAAATGCCACACGTGACACAGACTACGATCACACACACACACACACACACACACACACACACACACACACACACCCACACGTGAATAATCTCACCGACAAACATCTCTTTAAATATGAACACATAGAGTTATTCATGGGGAGCACTGTGGCCTATCTCTCACACACACACACACACACACACACACACACACACACACACGCACAAACACACACACACTGTAGGTGAGTGTCCTTGATCCCAGGGATGGGATTAGAGGAGAATGGATGGATTTAGTCCGTACAGAATGCCTCCATTAATCCCAGTATTAGCATGCGCTCTTCATCTGATTCCTGTGCCTCCGCCCGACGCCATTGCACTCCTCACTCCCTACACACGTGTTTGCTCCCTCTCTCTCTCTCACTCTCTCTCTCTCTCTCTTCCCCTCTCTTCTTTTCATATCATTTTCTTGCCCTACTGTCTGAATTGTCTCCAGTGTTCCAATGGCATGCGGCACTATATGGCCTCTTCTCACTGAGCTCCAGCTCCAGCTCGCTCACTCACATCCTACAAGGAGGCCACTATCTCCACCTTCCACGTGATGGAGGAACTCCATTATCCTCTTGGGCTGATTTCCTCTCTCTCTCTCTCTCTCCCTTTCTGTATCCCCTCTCCCTCTCTCTCTCTCTCTCTCTCCAATATCTGTGCATCTCTGTGGTGCTTTATCTTTCACAGAATCTGTCTGTGCACACAACCTATATCCTCTATGTGCTGGCCTTGCATAGGAACACTGTTGTAATTATTTCCTCCTTCCCATTGCCTCTCTACTCAGGTCAATCATTCTCCAACATCTCCTTACAAATGTATGCTGCTATTTGTTAAAAACAACAACAAAAAACCAGTAGGGCTAGTCCATTCACCAAGATGATAATATTGCCAACAATATGATAGCATAATATGATGATGCAGTGAGGAGTAAGATGGGTTTGGCTGTATGAAAATGAACTTACTGTAACAGTGTATGCAACAAACTGCATACTGGTACATTGCATTACATTACATTTGGCTGACGTTTTTTTTAGCCAAAGCAACTTACAACATGGTAAACAGTTTAAAGCTTTTTAAAACAATTCTCCCAACAATTCTAGAGCAATTTAAAGCAATTTAAAAGGTAGAGTACAATAACAGAAGTGCATCAGTGAGTGCTGTTTTTTATACAGTTGTCAAGTGTTAGTTCCAGTCAGGTGATAAGTGCTAGAATCAGAAGGCTAGTTGTACGTGTATGCTACGAGGAGATATTCTCTGAATATTCTCTGGTCTTCAGGAGTTTTTTGAAGAAGGAGAGGGATGTCCCTGCTCTAGTAGGAATGGGTAGCACATTCCACCAACGAGGAACAACAGATGAGAAAAGAAGAGAATACAAATATGGTGGAATAGCATCTGGGAGGGAAGTAAACAGAACTATCTCTGTCACGCTTCAAAAACAAGATACTGCTAGCAAGGAAATGATGTACCAGTCTTTTTGAGTTAAATCATAATTGTGAACATCTTTGTCCATACAAACTATCGCATATGACATCACCTCAAATTCCTTAACAACACTATAGTAGAACAGTGGTCATTTGAATGTTAACGTTAACTCACTCCTTTGTCTTGAAACAAACACTGAAATTGTCATTCACACATATAAACCAGTCACAGCTCTGTCTGGGTCCTATCAGTGGCTGCAGCAGTGGGGGAAATCAGCCAATTTACTGGACACTGAGGTCACCTGACCTCAACAGCGCTTACTGCCAAATGCCTGCTTGCTGCCCTTGGTCCAAATGCACGCACGCACGCACGCACGCACGCACGCGCACACGCACGCGCACACACACGCGCACACACACACACACACACACACACACACACACACACACACACACACACACACACACACACACACACACACACACACACACACGCCAATGGAATGGCTCCAACCACTTAAGCTTGTTCAATGTTCAACAACACATTAACAAATCCATGTCAGTAAACATTAGCAAATCCCATATGCCCACCCTCAAAACATGGAACTGACTGCTAGATCAAAAGATGGTCGTGCTTAATAGGGAGGGATGGGACATCTTCCTCCGCCTCATGTCTGCTTGGTAACTGTTTATTTTCATTTGAAAGAATTTTAAAGTTAACACCGCGAGATACTATGGTACAAGCTGCAGGCACATTATAGAGTTTTGGTATAAAACTATCCACCTACACAGCTAAAACACATGCAAAGCCTTGCAAACACAACCAACACTCCAGATAGCACTGATAAAAGCATTTTGCAATGTTGCCCATGTTTTGATGTGCATGTTTTTTTATTATCTGTTGATGGGGTGTTCTGCACCCAAACCACAGAACTACAAACAGCACATAGCCTGGTGAGAATAACAGATGTGTTTATCTGTCCTCCACATAACCTTATACCATTTTTAAATGAATTTGAAGATGATGCCAACACACTACCTCATTACCCATTAAAATGAGCAATGGGCAAATTGGGCAATATATATATATATATATATATATAACATCTAATATATTTACCAAATAAGCAAATGACTGTAATTAAAGTATATTTAGCTTTGTGTTTTCATTTGACCCCACATGCAGACACACTCTGTTGACACTCTGCTGCTGTGATTTTGATTATCCAGTAGCTACAGTTGTGTCAATCCCACTATCTGTCACCTTGCCAGGAAGCCTTTAGGACACTTAAGACATCAGTTAATGATCTTACATCCAGCCATGCATCCTAAGGCTCTTTAGTGTGAGCACACCGAGGCAGGGGAATGGCCGAATCAGCAACTCCCAGCTGCTGCTGATACTACTACTACCGACCGAGCTCCATTCACTAGTTTACTGTGTGCTGATGTGTAGCAGGCTTGTGCAAAATTCAGAATTGAATTGAGAATGACTCCTAAATTCCAATTCAATTCTTGAATTTGAATTGAATTTGAATTGAGGTCAAAAACTGGATGTAGAATTACAATTCAAATTTGATTAGGAAGTAGAATTTAAATTCAATGAAATTCAAAGAAATTCATACACATAATATAAGGGTAGTGTTTAAAAATGAAGCTTCACAGTATGATCGCATCAAAAACACAACTTATAACTTAAAACTTACATTTCCAAACTAACCTTCCCAAAACTGAATGTACTGTATGTGAGATTCAACACATTCTTTCTGTTGTGTGACTGTGGAATTGCTTTGCATTGCCATGAATTTAATTCCACTTCCTGCCATTCCAATTCCAATTCAACTTCCTGTGGGGCGGAGCCAATTCAATTAAAATTAAAATTCCAATTCATGAATTGAATGGAGACCCATTCTAAAATTCGGAATTTTGCACAAGCCTGATGTGTAGGAATGGATAGGAGGCCTGTGCCGGTACCTTTGCTTGGGAGTAAGAAACTAAGACCAACTAAACTCTCTTCTGATGACTGCTATCACAATACAAGAATTGCTGAGACAATCCCAGCCACTGAACAAGGTAAATGGGACAAGAAAGACCCAACTAATCATCCAAAAGATCTAATTAAAATGTTTATTCAAAGGTTGCACAATGAAAAGAATTTGTAACCCCAAATCCCAAAAGCTGACAGAATATGAAGGCCTGTCATGCTGATATCCTGTAGGCCTCAGAAAAAGGTGCCATCAATGGGGGGGGGGGGTTATTTGGCCTGCCTGAAGGACCCATAAAACGTTACGAAAAGAATGTGTAACTAACTAGCACTTCTAACTTCAAACTCTTAAGTCCTCACTCCTCACCAATGGGAGTGTCTTGAACTATACAGGAGAAGAGAAACCTCACAGCCAGCAATAATGTAATAATAGCTGCATAACAAAATGGCTCAGGAGGACCTAATAGCTTTCCAGGAATAATGTAATCACGCTGGATAATACGGTAATAAATGAACTCGTAACATAATGACATTTTTGAGCTTGCATTATCACTTTTGTGCTGCGCTTGTAATGATTTAATAAGCTGTGATTTAGTAAAGCCTTTATTATCTCTGTACCTTCTCCAGACGACACCCGGAGGACAACTACCGAAGGGACCACCGGCTTGCTGAATAGTGTTGCGGGTGAAATCTGGGACAGTGCTTCATGAGTGACGCTGATACAAACTGCCAACTGTAGCAGGTGTGTCTCGGTGGCTCCCCCGCAGAGAGCAGTGGGGATAAGGGCCGGATCAGCACCAGCACAGGGCCGGATGTGAGCCAGAAAAGGGCCGCCATTCGGTAACTGTGACTTGTCTGAAGTAAGTCAGACAGAGTTGCATTATATTTAAAAAGCTCTAGTTTTATGGGCTGCTGTGCCACGCCGAGTTTGTGCTGTCTGCGCGACTGACCACTTGGGATTACGGAAACTGGGGCTGTACATGGGGTTGACACGCAGTGTGGGCGTTTGAGCAATTGTCAGGTCAGACTCCTTTCCCAGTTAAGGTGACTTCGCCATTCCCCAGAGTCTCGGTAAGGGTTGTATGCGTTCTCAAAAAAGGAAAACAAACCTTCGCCCCTCCCCAAAAAGGCCCCGGTCCTCGGCCCTTTCACGGCCTGCATCTCTAAGCCATCTATTTATACACAGAAGAGGAGTGTACTATTTATATCTGGCCAAACACATCTGTGGTGCTGACCCATATCACAACGCTGCTACAGTCTACATACCAACGACTGCAAATAGCTCCTTTGTTTTTTCGCTCAAGTATACAGACTCCCAAAGCAAAACAATAACTGTGTAGTAAATCTAGTTGAACTCTATGATAACTATAGCTTAGAAATCTAGACGCGCCCCTACCGTTCCCCAGGCTAGTCTAGCAACTCTCCGTTGGCTTGTGAGCTCCAGAAATCGAAACTTAATCAGGGCATTGAAATCGTGTATAGAGTCGTTTGGTGGGCTTAACATAATGATTGATGGCAGAGTTGCAACGGTTTGGCTTGAATTCCCTGCTACTTGAAAACAAATATCCTATTGCGTCCTATTGCGTTCAGAGGGAATTTGAAAGACAACTGATTATCCCGCCCCTCGGACTGAGCACTGCGAACGGCGAGTGCCCAGACCCTACATTTTAATGTCGGTCTGGCTCGCCAGGCTATGATAACTAGGCTTGGGTATCGAATATCGAGTATTGGTTGGAACCGGGACTATCTTTGCGATTTTCCCGGAATCGTTCAAAAGTTTAAATTTCGATTCCTAGTTTTGATTCCCAGTCCGCCGACCTGAAGAAGAAACGGCTGAACACCAACACAGGTATGATAAGGGATCAGATTCCAAAAATAATTCAGTGGAAATACATGGATTCCAGTTGCTGCTACTGGAAGAAACTGGAATCCATGCATTTCCACTGAATTATTTTTGGAATCTGACCCCCTTTATCATACCTGTTCATTCTTACTCGTCGCTCGTCTTGTAAGTAAACTACCAGTGCTTTTTCAAAGTTCTCAATGTCTCGTTTTAAATGTCAGGGCCCTCGGAAGTCTACCAATGAAGTGTGGAGATACATTGAGCCTCGTAAATGGGTGTAAAACAGTGATTTATTTGCATGGCTAGCCCGATGCCGAAGCACCACTATTGAAAAAGCTGTTGGTAGCATCGGCTAACTAGCGCCAGATTTTGGAGTGCAGGGGACAAGCCGAGATGGGCTATGAGACATACGTTCACACTCGGTATCATGTTTCAATACACTTTAGGTCAATATCACACCGGAATTCTCCTTTAATTAATTTAAAACAAGTCAATGGTTTTACAATGTTTCAGTCAAGCTTTGGTTGGTTTAGATACAACTGGTATGCAAAATGTAAAGTAGTGGATTAACTTTAATTTGCTGTGCTGCTGTAAGGGTCCTGTCGTGTTTTGTTTTCCCTGTTTAGTGTTTTCCTTCATGTCTTCATCTCTTGTTTACTTCCTGTGTCCTGTTCCATGTGTTTCTGTTCCCTGTGCCCGTGTCTCCGCCCCTCACCTGATCCGCGTTAGTCTGTTAATTATGGTTTCCACCTATCTTGTTTTACCTTGTTCCTTGTCCACCTGTGCCCTGTTACCCCTGTGTATTTAAACCCTCTGTCTCCCCTCAGTCTTCGTCGGTTATTAGTCTATGTTTAAAATAAAGATTCTTGCAACTCTGAAGAGTGCCTTGCCGTACTTTGCCCTACGTTTGGATCAAGCCCTTGCAACTGTGACAGCTGCATATTGGACAATATGCACATAGTAAATTATATAAAGTAGGGAATCCAGTCCAGTGCACATGTCTTTGGCAAGTAGCCTAGGCTACTACAGACACAGGTGAAGAACAGTCAGCCATAGCAGTAAGCAAAACCAAATATGTACAGCCAGCTTCAAAAGCAAAAGACAGTTGGTTAGCTAGCTCATTTGAAATATCCTAAACTTTTTTTGACCCAGCCTCTTAAAAAAATCGGAATCGAAAATCGCTAGGAACCGGAATCGAAATAAGAAATCGGAATTGGAATCGGAATCATTCAAATTCAAACGATACCCAACCCTAATGATAACACAATGCATGGGTTTAACTCATTCAAGGTGTGGATAGAAGATATACACATGGTGAAATACATGTGAGTATAAATATATATATATATATATATATATATATATATATATATAAACTCAAACAGAGGTGAATGTGATACATTTATGTTCATTCTGGCCTTTGTTTAGTTTGCATTTCAGGATGTTCGAAACTTTACAGAGAGGGCTTGGGCTTTGAAGTGAGGCAGAGCAACTCTTCATTCAAAGGGGTCATCCAAACAGCTATCCAAACAATTGTCTGTGGTTATATTTCCCATCAAAAGGGTTCCACTATAGTCAGAGCTGCGGACAGCAACACCACATATTCACAGCAAGTAGGAGGGCAAACAACCACAGACACACTGTCAGAACATAGATTTGCTGGTTGAAAAACACAGGATAAAAATAGGGCTTGCCAGAGAGCCCATGTGGGCGTCAAGGAAGGGTTGCTTGGCAGGGGGCGAGGCAGAGTGGTTGTTGGAGGGGTTAAACAGACCCATTGGAATATCCTGGCCTGACCCGAGCCCTCTCCGTCGTCAGTCATTGTCACGAAGGGCCGAACCTCACAAGCATTACTCACTCTTCCATCTCAGGATGCACCGGTGCAGGCCTTGACCCCTTCCTGTGATTACGCGTGCGAGAAACACGCGTGTCATTATGCAGCATTATACACACTCATGACACATTGTGTCAGATTAAGCCTCACATCACTGCTCATTTTCACTTTCTCTATTACATATCCATCCCTTTGTTATCAGAAATGTTTTTTAAACAGAGATACAGTTTTATGCAGCCAAAAACATGGTCTCCAAGACATGAGCTGTCCTTACAAGTCACCAAGATGTACCAAAAGTATAGATTTGTGAACCTTAAAACTAACTTTCCCCAGACAGCTGACATATCTTAAAGATGGTGTCACTGTGTTAGCCATTACCAACCAGAAAATGAGGGACTTTAGAAGCCAGGTCCTTCACACAAAACCAAACCAAACCATAATGCCTTTGGCATGACAAAGCGCCATATCATGCCAGACCATATCATTACCATAATGATAGCATTTAGATTCAAGGGGGCACATAATGAAGAGTCTTCTAACTGAATTTTCCGAATGGAATTAGCCCCTGAATGAAATTATGAGACGTTATCATTGGCTAAGTAGATGGCATGGCATTATCTGTTATTCCTCTACTGAGCAGCCCACCAGACCAGGCACAGAGCACACACAAGAGTAATCTCTATGTGTACTGTATGTGATGCAATTACACATTCACCTCAGTTACACAGGTTAAGTGGTAGAAAGACCACACCTGAAGCACAGCTTTACAGCTTCTGATCAGTAAAATCAACTATTATCTATCACAGTCCCTTTGAAGATGCTGAAGACTTGAAGCCTTTTTCAATTAGTTATAGCTTATACAATGAGCTAAGGCTAAGCAAACACAGAGACTGATTATATGTGAAAGAATAAGACTTTGCTGTAATTGAATTGTAATGTAGAAAGCTTGTTATTGTCATACAACTTATACTCGTAATAATAATAGTCTTGTTTTTTACAGATACACTTCATAGACTGACTCTTTTTTACCACTAAGACCTACACAGCTGCATCATCAGCTAATATTCAACATTAGATAGCCTGAAGACACCATCAACTTGTGCATTAGCAAACTCCAAGCGATTCTAATGAAGGAGATGATGTGTGTACAGAGTGAACAGCAGCAGAGTTCTTGGGCCCATGCCCAGTAATAGTCATCTCCTCAGCTGAGCTTTGTCTTAAGCTGCATGCAACACGAGCAAACTTCATTACGATGTTCCCATTAATGGCATCTGGCGTGGCAACCGGCACAGCTAAAACAAGAGACTATGTATGAATGTTTAATTTCTGCTGTAGTTACTGGTGAGTTAATAGAATACACATTTCAAAATTCAAACTAAAGTAGACTAGAGTAACCTTTTCAACAAGGGTTTTATGCAAACACATTATGCAGACTCTGATCTCAGACCTCAATGGTTAGCTAAATCATATCAAATCCACACCTTCTAATGCCCCCGGCTCCATCTTGATGTGTTGCACAGTGAGGCAGCAGAGTAGGTGTTTTATTTATAGCATTTCCAGGCTGAATTTTATAGATACAGCCTGGTCTTGAGAGGCAGACTGACAAGACAGACTTTTCTTTAATCCAGCATAAATTTGAAACAGTGAAAACACTTCAAGGTTTCTTTCCCTGTCACAATTCACTCCAATCATAACATTCACTTACACAAATCACTTTGAACTGTGGTGAAAAGAAACACAACTCACTCTTTTAAAAGTAGCTAAATAAAAAAAATAAAAAAAATCAAGACCAACCCAACACTATTCCACAAGGTTTTGGTGTGGAAAATATTTGAAGTAGGTCCGCTAGATGTGTATCTGGTATGCGTAAACAACTGGCACCAGGACTATTTTTCCTCCTGTGTTTCTCCAAGAAGCAGCAGAAACTGTGAGAGAGATATTCAGAGGCCGGCCTCAATGAAAAACCCTCTTACATTTACAAGGCAGCGAGTGGCTTTACCCTCTCTCTACTGCTGTGATATTAAACACAATGCTTTGTCAATGCTTTACTACAGTGACAGCCTAAGACAGTGTGTTGGAGATGTCATGCCGTGAGGCATAGAATATTAAAATTCCAAAAATATAAAAAAATTAAATACAAAAATATTAATTCCATTAACAGCGATTAATAATTAACCATTAAAAGGTTAGTAGATGTTTTGATGACTACTGTACATGGATTTGCAATGAACATAGTTTAAATAATGTTTAGAAGAGGACCAAGTAAACTGAATTAAGATGATACCAAATAGTCTAGCTCAAAGGCAGCCAGAGCATTTTGCAGAGCTTTCACTGCAAACAGTGCATTTTGGAGACAGAGACAGTGCTTGCTAGGGGCCTTAACAAGTGCCACCCTCAGCTGGAAACATTTAAAATGGTGACTCACACACCAGTGGAGCTGTCTGAGAGTCCAGCAGTCCCGTGCTGACCTAAGCACCGATCTTTTCACACCTAGTGCTAGACACCATTTGCAATACCACCTGTAACGTGCGTCTGTCTGTGTGCATGTGTGTGTGTGTGTGTGTGTGCGCTCACACAAGCTTTTCTCCCCTCTGTATGGCTGGTTCTTGCGTCTCTCTGCCTATCACTTCCTTTAAGTCCAGTCAGCTAATGCTGGAGGAATTGGGGCAAAGCTTACAGCAGGGGATTCATGGACACTCTCCCACCCCTTGGGCCTAAATCTCAGCCAGGGTTTACATCTCCTAATCAGGCTGACCAAAGATAACAAGAAGAGTGGAGAGCAGAGGAGAGGGAACAGGAGGACGAGATGGAGAGATGGGAGGGAAGGGGAAGAATGGTGGGATGGAGGGACAGAGGGGTGGAGGTATAGGGAAGGGATGTTTGTGTGAAAGGATGGATCTTCCTTGGGGTGCTCTTGTGACCCAAGGAGCCCACAAAGGAAGGAAGTTTACATTCACCATAGTTTTGTCACTGTCTTTGCCGTTGCATGTTGGTTATTTCTGGATACAGACAAATACCATTTGTATTTGACATATTTGTTTATTATATGCTGCCCCCCCAACATAAATATTTGTCTTTCATTTGGGATATTTTCTGTTCAGCTAAAAATGTTCTGTTCATCCAATTCTTCTTGTTTGAATCCTTACAGTTCGTATCTCTGTAACCATATGGTGGCTATTCACATTGTAGATGTGTATTCTATTATCACATCTTTCCTGGTATAACACAACAGGAGATGATCTCATTTCCAGGTCTCAGTTTCAAGATTTCATGCATATCACACAACCCCAGGACACAAGCAACGATCTGTCCATGACACTGGCTTACACACCCGGACAGAAGACCAAGAACCAGACCAGAACTCCAAACAGCTACACACAAATACTGCAAAAACATAAACAGAATTTTTCAGGCGAGGCCCTCCATGCTAGAATGCCATTTCTATCTGACAATGCCAATTCAAAAATATCATCATGTGTCCCTGCCTCTGTCTTTTAAGTCTGACTGAGTGCAACAGAGGTCATCGCTTTTAGTGGAATGTCAGGGGGAAATGCCAAGAGGTCACCCGCCCTTCCAGAGTTAGGCGTTCCTTTACAATGGCTACGGAAACACACAGGGTCACAGCTACTACAACACAATGACATTGTCTCATGAGATCTCAGGACCCTGTCAACACAGACAAGTTCACATTCAATTTGTGGAGAGTGAGAAAAAAAAACATTTCTCTACTTTACACTACAAGAATGTCAACAAGAATATATGTGTAAACAAACCTTGACCCTAACCACATTTTTGCTCTCCAAATCATTGGGTCAGAAACCCATGGGGATTAAAGGCCATGTTGTGGGATGATACTGCCCAGCATTTCATTTGGGGCTGCATCTCTGAGCATGTTTATCACGTCTGAGCAGAAACGAAGTTACAGAGAAAAATACCGTCAGAACTGTTTCTGACTGACAATCTAACTCAGCCTGTCCATAATTTCGGAAACATTATTTTAAGGTTAAAAAAAACTCTCCAAGGCTGCTTTGAAATTTCACCCTAAAACAGTAGGCTCATCTGGTAGGTCCTTGTCTCATGTAATCTAGTGATCTCACATGTGAACTTGACCAGAACAGTTGATGTATTGTAGGCTATGCTACAAAACTCTTTCTGAGGTGTGACAACAGTCAAGTGCTTTCACAGGGGAGGTTCATGGCTATGGATATCAAGAATTCAAGAGAGCCCTTTACTGTAAACTGTAAATTGTAATTCCCTAAAATGGCAAAGGCTTGAGCAATATCCCAATGTATTAGGCTACAATTTACAAAACAAAATCTGTCATTGATGCCTAGCTATTGCAACATATAGAGAGATAACATCAAAGGTCTCTCATCCGAGTTCGATGTAGTCATCGATAGATGGACCAGTCACGTCCAGAGCCTTTGTCTAGAAGATCATACGGATCATGGTGACAGGGATTAATTCTTTAAAACCCTGTCACTGTCGCCAGTTGCATGCCCCTTGTTTTTCTGATTCAACTCACTTTTATTTGTTAAGACATCTCTGCCATTCACAAATCAATGTTTGTCGTATTGTTTTGTTCCATGAGGATGGTACCCTACCTTGGAGTAGCCTACAGCATCTTATGCGTCTACCACTCACCCAAGAGGATGGAGATTGTTTTGGGGCGCAGATTTTTCGAGTAGTGTCGGATGCGTTTTAGCCTATTCCCTTGTTCGTGAACTTGACACATTTGACAGATCCGTCGCAGAATTCTAAGGTGTCAGTCGACAAGAACCTGTAGCCTTCCAAAGGAATTCCATTTCCCTTCACGCCAAACATAATGATTAAATGCATTCTAACTATCTCTTGTGATGCCTTGCGTTTGAATGTTTCTTCAACGTTCAATGTCTTTATAATTGTCATGTTGACATGGGCACCCATCATAGTAACAGCTATTTAGTAACGCACTATTTATTACACAGCCTATTTCACCTCAACGGCCACGACTTACAACCTAAATAAATAAGAGAATGCATGTGGAACAGGCTGCCCGTGTGAATTAAGCAGATTCCTATCCACACAACGATGCAACAAAACAAAACAAAGGATCGACAACAAAATACCTTGATTTTTGACTTAGGGTCCGTCGTCCGATTATTTCCTCCTCCCAAACCTTTGTTTTGCAATACGCTCGGTTACGGAGAGGGCCAAGGCCTGCGAGTTGATGGAATCCAGCCGAGATTCAGCCCTCTTCAGCGGCGGCTTGTATTCCCCACACCTCCGCCAAAAATGCTTCCTTTCGCGACACTATGACAGACATTCACTCTGGTTGATAAATATTTGGCGTTATACTAGCCTACATAAACTGCAACGTTTTCTGCGCGTCGTTGAATTGCTTCCTGCCATTTGCCGTGCCAGTCTGGATAGAGAACTCATTCCTTATTTATTTAGAAGACCCCCATATCCGCTAGATTGTTTCCGCCTCTGTGACAACAGCAGCTCCACTGTGCACTTTTTCAGCATCTCGCCAGCTCGCGCTGACTCTGTCTAAAGCCTTCAGATGAAAACGGCGAAACAATCCAAATAATCGGCTGTTCCGGTTTGAAGGACTATAAAATATGGCGAAGAAAGCGCATGCTACTTTCACAGCACTGTCTGCGGTGGTATTGTGGTTTCTAATCTTGTTTTGACCATACGCATTAGAAGCCTAGACTACTTTCGCACTGTTGATAGGAACCAGAGCCTGTTGGAATTGCGTTATGGGTTGAAAGTGAGGCAGACGTGGGAGGGGGGGGGGGGGGTAAACGATTTTAAGGACAATGTGTAGCCTATGTATGCCCTCTTTGAACTCACTAATGAATGTTGCAAAGATTAGTGGATATGTTCACAGACCACAGAGCAGATCACTCAAGTTTCAGCCTTTGTTGTAGACTTCATTTAGAACGTGTTTACTACAGAGGTCATGAAACTGAGTCAATCTACTTCGTTACCTTGCTTAATGAACAGGCCTATCATTTAATTATAATTCAATAGAAATATAGTCTACAACGCTCAGCACAAAGCCAAGTAAATTTATCCAAATTATAGTTTATCTAAAGATGCCAGTCACCGCATTCGTGTAGGCTAGCCATACGGTAGTAGGCAGTACACATTTGTATTTACATTTTTGAGAATTAATCAATGCCGTCACGATGTTCTATTTATCATCTTCCAGGAATACTGCACTGCCTCCATGTGGGCATGTTCTGTAAAAGCAGCTGATCTGTCGGACAGGCACAAGTCTCAGGTTATCTTGGATGGGCATGACTATAGTGCAACGATTTGACAAGATTATTGAGGATTATTTTCAATGTTTGCATGAATTCAAAGTACTGTGTAAACAGGGTCTTCAAATCCTTTTATTATTCTTTTTTTTTTTAAAAAGGGGGGGGGGGGGTATTTTACAAAATGTACACAACTGTACAATATAGTCCATTGCTAGGATAACATGCATACATGGCACCATGCATCTGCATGAGGAGCTAAATAACACAGTGGGTGTATATCAAGTGCCTGGCCAATTCCATGTTACCACTGGACTGATAGATGAGTGACAGGTTGTAGGCAATCTCTTGGCGCAGATCCAGTTGGTCATCATCAATTCCCTTTAGAAAATGAGAGGAAGTGGAGATATTCGATGCTCAACCTTTAGTATATTCCAGACTTACAAAACATATACACATATATGTTGAGAGAACTTTATACATGTAACAGACACTTTAAAAAACAAAACAAATCCAAAGCTATTTTTACACCACACTGACCAGAAAACGGTTATGCTCTCTTTATTTTGTGTTTTCCATGAGCCTCAATGGGTCCAAAACCCTTTAACAGCACACATGCTAATATAACAATATACAACAGAACAACCTAGAAAGTTGCTTTGGATAAAAAATAGTCTTTGTGAATGTGAGGAGGTGAGTAAAGGTGCGTACGGTACGTACCTCCAGTGTGGGTGCGGGGAAAGTCAGGGCTTTCTGGTAGTAGTGAATGGCCAGATGGGTGAGGCCCAGCTGGTGAAGCGCACGGCCCACGTTGTACATGCTCTCCTGGCAGTGCCCCCGCCGCTCCACATACCGCCACAGGAACGAGAAACCCTGCAGCGAAGCAGGTCAGAACGTTTTTGTAGTTAATATTTCTATACTTTCCTTATAGCCCATCAGCACAACACTAATTTTGCTGTAGTATTCTTAAATGCTGCTTACTCATTATTACCGCTTACTAATTATTACTTATGATTGTATCAAACTGAAATTAATGTAATTTCCTTAGCTATCTAGTAATATCTTAAATATTATTTTTATAATACTCTAACATGATGCAGGAGGTAATATTTAGAAACTAACAGGATTCATTTAAAACTGCAAATAAATTCACTTTGCAAAAAAGGCACTACACAAGCACTTCACACTACACTACACAAGCAACCAGTGCAGTCTATTTGCACTTCCAATAAATAAAAACCACATGATAGAGGTCTGCACTCCCGCAGTAGACCCGCGGGTCCCGACGCAAAAGAGTGCGGCACGGGACAACTTTTGAAAGCTCTTTGCGGGAGCGGGCGGGAAGAGAGAGGTGCGTTCCCGGGTGCGGGACAAACCGAGGATTCACTGCACTCCTGCAAATTAATTATGTGCGTAAAATTAAATATGGAAACGATTAAAGTAGTGTTCAGTTCAGCTAGATGTTCTGTTAGGCAGCATTAAAAAACGGGGTTTAAGCATAACTGATGGATAGCAGGCCTATAGCCTATATTGTTGTTTACGTGGGTTCAATTTGTTCCTGCTGCTCATTGTCAAAACTCGAAATCGAAAGCATGACGGAGGAAGAGGGCACCAGGCTAGGCCTACTTCAGTTGTTAGCTTACATTCAGAACCAAGAAACTGACATCTGGAGTCTTTCTCAGGTGTGTGTGTTCCTTTCGTGAGACAGAAAGAAAAGCTGAATAGGCTATCCCTCCTGCATGCGGGCTTTAGCGGGCGGGAGCGGGACATCATGTTACAGATGCGGGCGGGAGCGGGACTAAAAATGACACATTAATGCGGGAGCGGGACAGAATATTGCGGGAGCGTGCGGGAGCGGGACTGAAATATTGCGGGAGCGGGACTGAAAAATCAGTCCCGCGCAGACCTCTACAACATGACTGCTGCACATTAGGGCTGTGCCATATAGTATGACATATACGTCATATCGTATAACATTGTCCTATGAATTCTTTGTATCAATTTTACATATCACAATATTGATAATATAATTGCATGATGATGTTTTTGCACAATTTCACATTTTTCCATTACACTCTTTAAACGAATGTGTTGCCCCTATCTGGACACAGAGATGTGTTAAAAAATGACGCACGTCGTGTTGTTTTCAACGGAAGTTGTGTTATTATCAACACATATTGTGTAACAAATAAAAAAAGAAAACAACAAACTGTGTTGTCTGTATCCGGACAGAGAGATGTGTTAAAAACAACATTCATTTTAAGACTGTAGCAGAAAGGTGCCCATATGCATTTTGCAGAGTTGTGAGTACCATTTGTTTATCATCTAACTGAACACAAATATTAAAGGGGTGCTATTATGCTTTTTCGTTTTTTCCTTGTCCTATCGTGGATTACATAGCTTTTTGTGTATGTAAATGGTCGGCAAAGACACAATATCAAAAGTAACCACTAGGGGGGAGTAAATGAATATCGCAAAGACAGACTACTGAGCTGCCTAGAAACGCCTCGATGCGAATTTCAGCCGTTGCTTTATTTTAGTTCCGGTACGAGGTGACGTAACCTCGTACTTTTGCTGGGAGTAAATGGGACAGCGTCATCAAATAATTTAATAGTCAGTCAGAACAGTTCGATTTCGCGTTTCTCAGCAAGTAAAGTTTCGGTTAGCAATGTATATATTGCACATACTACATATACAACATAGTATTATGTGCTATTATCATATAACATAAGCATTTCTAGTCATATTGCCCTACTGTGCATAAACCAAGTACAAACCTGCATGACTAGAGAGTGGCGCTTGATGACAAATTTCTGCGATGCCATATGGAAGAAGGTGAGGCCCACACACAGACTGTGGAGAGGGTTGTCCGGCTGCATGCGGAAGGCCTGAACATACTGGCCTAAGAGGCAATACCAGATGACAAAGTCAGGTAAAGAGAAAGAAAGACAGTATGAAAGAAAGAACGAAAGAAAGAAAGAAAGAAAGAAAGAAACATTTTGAAAAAAAGGTGTAGCACCATTATGGAAATATGTGTCGCTTCAAAGACATCATGAGATTTTACCACAATAGCAGGTCAAACTTTGAGGTCCTAGACCAATAGCAGGTCTAACTGACATGAAGTTTTAAGGTCCATTAACACTACAGTTATATTTCTGTGAGAAAATTTCCATGAGGTCATGAGATCAGGTCACTTTGACATTTGGAATTGTTGTCTTTCAATTCATCCACTCAGTTACATATACTGTACAGTACATGTCTGTGGCCTGCATGAGATTGATGACGTACATGTGAAATTATAGATAAGTTACTCAAGTTAAAAAACATAATATATTTCATGTTCACTAGATACACAGTAGGTTATGAAATTGCACTGCTATTTTTAAGATCCCAACGCAACACAAATTCTGAACAAAGTCACTGAAGGCCCTACTGAACTGGAGTGGGTGAACAGGGGTGATCAAGGGTGAACAAGTGTGTGTGTCTGTGTCTCTGTGTGTGTGTGTGTGTGTGTGTGTGTGTTTGTCTGTGTGTGTGTGTGTGTGTGTGTGTGTGTGTGTGTTTGTCTGTGTGTTTGTGTGTGTGTGTGTGTTTGTCTGTGTCTCTGTTTGTGTGTCTGTGTGGGTGTGTTGTGCATACCAAGGGCGTGCTTGAAGCTGCCGGAGACGAGCGATGCATGTCCGTTGAGCACGCACAGCGCCAGGTTCTCGGGGTTCTTGAGCATGAGGCGCAGGCAGAAGCGGTGGTGGCGCACGTCCTGCGAGTGCAGCGTCACCTGGTTGAACGTGTTCCACAGCTGGGTCCGGTCCACAGAGTCCATCAGCATCAGCCTGCCAGCACACACACACGCGTGCGCGTACACACACACACGTGCACACACACACGCGCGCACACACACACACACACACACACATGCGCGCACACACACACACACACACACACACACACACACACACACACGCGCGAGCACACACACACACACGCGCGCACACACACACACACACAGGTGTCAGATACAAACGCACGCACACATACATAAGTCAAGAGATTTACGCAAGAAACAGAAATATATATTTTTAAAATGGCTCCAATCCATTTCCCGACCTGATGTAGTCATACGCCTTGACGTAGTTGCGGTCCAGGAAGGAAGTGGACAGGCCCAGGTAGCCCATCTCCTTGCGCTTGACCCGGTCGTCGTAGAAAGTGTCATAGTTCAGCGAGGAGTCCACCAAGAGCTCGGCCTCACAGAAGCGGCGGTTCTCACAGAGGATGTTCATGCAGCGCAGCAGGAGCTGCCACCAGTCCTCTCGCGACAACACACTTGACTTCCCTAAAGGGGGGACCAGCCAGACACACACACACACACACACACACACACACACGAGAGGGAGAGGGGTGAGAGAGAGGGATATGGTTGGGAAAAAGGAACAGAGAGAGAGAGAGAGAGAGAGAGAGAGAGTAGTACACAGAATAAAAGGAGGAAAGAAATAGAGGAGGTCATAAGATAGAGGGATGAGAGAGAGGGATGAGATAGAGGGATGAGAGAGAGGGATGTGGTTGGGAAAAAGAACTAAGAGAGAGAGGGAGAGAGCAGAGAATAAATGGGAGGAGAGGGAAAGAGGAGGTTATGAAAGGGAGAGCATTGAGAGAGAGAGCTGTGCGGTGAGGAAAAGGAAGAGATACCAGCTGTAGGATAACAGAACAATAGAGCTGGGCAAACTCCCCAACACCGGGAACTTCAGCATTTCATGGGCTTGTTCGTCTAGAAATAACCCTTTCAAGTTCTTCACAAAACTCGTGTGTGTGTGTGTGTGTGTGTACAAAAATCTTTTTTATGTATGCCCTTACGGAAATTTCAGGTTTCTGGCAAACAGTTGACGCAGATTTACGGAAAGGTCATATCAAATGCAAATTAGGTTTCTGGCAAACAGTTGCGGTTAACTTATGCCAATGTTGCTGCAAATTTGCAGCAATGCCATCATGCAAATTAGGTTTGTCACCAGAAGTTCACTGGTTTGCCATTATTGGCTAAGTGGAGTGGAAAATCACAGGCGAACACATTTGCCACTAGTGGCTAACTTCTAATTGTTGCCGGAATTTTGCTAGAAGTTTGCCTCTAGCGGCCAACATTAGCAAACTTCTGGCAATATTTTCTAGTGAACTCATTTGTTTCCCACAAATCACACACAAGTTGCAGCAAATCTGCCACAAACATTTCATTTTTGTAAGGGTGTGTGTTACAGGTGTCTAGCCTTAACTGTTCTGAGCTCACCGACAATGTCCTGATAGGCTGCTTCCTGCTCATTGTCAGGCCTCTTACGTCCAGAGATTTTGGTCACACGAAGGTGATTAGAGTCAGAGATCAAACACACCCTGGCACGTACCATGGCTGTCTGTAAAGAGCACACAAACACAAGCACACACACACACACACACACACACAGTTATACACGTGTAATGTGCATGTACACACTATTAACAAAGGAAAGACACAATCATCACAGCCAGCTTGAGGCTTATTGCTTAAATAACCTTATTACAATGGGCCTTCCCAACATTCGGTGGTCTGCTATGTAAGGGATAACGGCCGCCGAGGTGTCCTGTTATACAGAATTAATGGATGAGGGCGAGAGGCAAAGAACTCCCCGATGCGCAGCGGAGCCTCCGCCCACGTCCATTAATTCCGTATAACAGGACACCTCGAAGGCCGTTATCCCGCTTATCACCCGCTTGCCACGACAGGCAATAGTCATGCCTTTGACGCACAAAAGAAACAAGCGGTTCCGTTTAAAAAGAAGCCGACTTGTACTCCGCTGGCGCGTCGGGGTCCTGTTCGCCCTGTCGGGACTTATTTTGCGATTATGACCAGTCTATACCGATAATGACCGATGATTAGAACTCCAGTCATTATCGGAAAATAATATAATGACCGGCATTCTATACATTATCCCTTACATAAATCACAACCATTATGGAAATATGTGTGTCTGCTTCACAGACATCATGAGATTTTACCACAATAACAGCTCAAACTTTGAGGTCCTACACCAAAAGGGACAAAGAGAAAGCATAGAGAAATGCATGATGGGCTAAGAAGGTGATGAGGAGATGATGACCTTCAGTAGCATGGCCAGCATGGTCAACAGAGTGTCCACATAGTCAGCCTGTTTGCCCTGGGAGAGGAGGAGAGTGGAGCGATGGAGCAGCAACTTCAGTTCCTGTAAAACAGAACACACACATGCACACGCACACACACACACACACACACACACGGCACATATATACACAAGGAGAATAATACATTAATGCATGTGTACACACACACACACACACACACACACACACACACACACACACACACACACACACACACACACACACACACACACACACACACACACAGTAAGGAACCCAGGTGCATCCACACCAACACAAACACTCCAATACTTTATGAAATTGCGAATGGAGAATGTTTGAGAAGACATACACAAAACCATCTATGCACTTCCTTCCTCCCCACACACACACACACACACACACACACACGCACACACACACACACAGACACACACACACACACACACACACACACCTGTTGCACAGCGCCGGAGTCCTGGGCCAGCATCTCGGGGTCGTACATGGATTCCAGGGCCTGAAGGGCACTCTCAGGCCGTCCCAGCTGCTGCTGCAGGGTGGACAGGGAGAGGCGCGCCTCCAAGTGGAGAGGGGCCATCTCCACCACCTTCAAGTAGCTCCGCACCGCCACCTCCAGGTGGCCCAGAGCTTTTAGACACTCTACACACATGGACACACACATACACAGAACAAACACATACACACACACGCACACACACACACACGCACACACGCACACACGCACACACGCACACACACACAGAACAAACACATACATACACACACAGGACAAACATATTTACATCACCTTACTGAGGTGCCACACTACAATGTCCAGAAATTCTAATTAGTGTCCACACACACACACACACATACACAGACAGACATATAAACACACACACACACACAGACACACACACACAGACAGAGACAAAGACACACACACAGACAGAGACAAAGACACACACACAGACACAGACAGACATATACACACACACACACACACACACACACACACACACACACAGCTGGCCATGCGTGCCTACCTGCATGTCTGAGCCAGACCACGGCCAGGTTGTACCTCTCGGAGCACACGAGCGCTGAGAGGAGCGGCAGGGCCGAGTTGTACTCGCCTTCGTCTAGGAAGGCCTCGGCCACGTCCAGGTACAGATCCCCCAGCTCCTCCGGGCTCTGCTCCATCAGAGAGGTCAGCATGGGCTGCAGACGGAGGAAGGGAGGGAGAGAGGAGGGAATGGAGGGAATGGTGGCCATGAATAGAGAACAGGGCAGAAGAGGAGTCGAGACATAGAGTTCATCACACAGATAGAATTTGGTGTTTCAGTTTCCAGTTCAAGTTTTGGAACGTATAAAGAGGAAAAAAAACACATGATGGATTCTGATATTCTCATGTCAGTTTCAGGCCTCATTCATATGTGGAAATAAATTAGATATGAATGGGTTATGTGCCAATGTGACTGTCGTCTAAACGGACCGATCGGCTATTCTCTGTCTTTTTCAACTGGCACGTCATTGAAATCTTATACCTTTTTGCATCTGCATGGCGCATAACAACCCTTTCACGAACATAACTGGCAGAATGGTGACATTAAAACGGATATTGAAGCTGCAATGGACTCTCCACTTTTCTGCCTGTAAATAGGATCAGTATTTGTGGACTTCTCAAGATACTTTAAAAAAGAAAGTAAACAACTAGCCTTTGAAAAAGCCCACGAATACAAGCTTGTAGGTTATTATGTCATGCATTTGTAGTGCCGTCTGAGTATTTGCTTTCATTTTGGTGACCAAAAAACACACAGTGTGTATGTGTGTATGTCTGTGTGTGTGTGTGTGTGTGTGGTGTGTGTGTGTGGTGTGTGTGTGCGTGTGCGTGTGGGTAAGTGTAAACTCACATCCAGAGGCTTGTAAACATGCTGATGTATAAAGCACACCATCAACTTCACTCTGATGTCCACAGGCACTTCGTCTGGGACAATGACCTCCAACACCTCCCCTGTGGGTAAACAAAGAGAAAGAGTGATAGTGACACCAAGGGTGGAAACAGTCAAGAAGAAGAGGCAATAGCAGTGATAGATAAATAAACAGGGATGAAGGGACACAAAAAAGGCAATGAAAGAGAAACAGTTAAATCAAGATGGTGGGGTAGCCAAAAAGACATCATCCCAGAAGTAAATAACAAGAAGACAGCCAGACATGAACACTGGACATCCATACAGCCTGGTGCATACCAAGTGGTTCTTCAGTCTCTTCCTCTACTTTCTCCTCCTCTTTCTCCTGCCCTTCTTCCACCTTTTCTTCCATTTCTACTTGTTGCTCCTCTGGACTCGTCTTCAGCTCTTCTTTCTTCTTCAGCTCAATCCCACAGAACTTCACTAAAGCCTGCAAACAGGTCACACATGAACAAAGCACACTGTTATTTAGACAGACTTTAAATACATGTTAATACATAGACACATATTTCGCAGAATCATTCATATACCAGGTAAATCCAGGTATTAATTCTGCATAATTCATATCTAGAGTGGGCAAAGAAAGCCATATAAAAAACTGTCTGATATAAGTATGTAAATAATTTAGTATAACCTTTCCATGCACCCAGACATTTCACTGCCTTTCTGCCTCACGGTTCAATTCCTTCCTCAAACTACCATGACTAATACCAAAGCAAGAAATGCTTACAAAAAGCAGACACACATATTTCCATAATGGTTGTGATTTATGGTTATTTAAGCAATAATCCTCAAGAGGCTGTAGGTTACAGTGATTTAAGAATAGCTACGGGGCACAACGGCAAGTAGAGTTATTACTAAATATACTTGACAAGGTTTCTTAAAGTAAACATACAGACACAAACGTGCAATAATTTATCGATATAAATTGTCATTCTTTTTTTTATTTTTTAAGTATATTTGTTGGGCCTTTTTATGCATTTATGTATATAGGACAGTGGAGAGTGACAGGAAGCGAATGGGAGAGAGAGTTGGGGTGGGATCCGGAAAGGACCACGGGGCGGGAATCGAACCCGGGTCGCCGGCGTACGGTGCAGGTGCCCCAGCCAGTTGCGTCACAGCTGGGGCCATAAATTGCCATTCTTCCACCAAACTAAATAGTTCTTCTGCTATAATGGTTGGAAGAAAACAAACAGACGCAGCAGCTGAATTTTGTTTGGCGCAGTACTGGTCCAGGTGTAATCTTAAAGTGAGTTTATCCAATCATACTGGAACTGTTTGTTTTAGAAGATTACTTACAGATGCCTCTATCAACTGAAATTCTAATAACAAAAAAGAATAAACCATACACTAACTAATTTTAACACATTGATTATAGTAAAACAATTAAAACTAAGAAACATGTTGGGAGCAATTACACACTTTTAATAAAAATGAACAAGTCACACCAATTACTTCTCTTACTCACTCCTTTATTCAGTCTGACTTTTCTTCTTATTCTATTTGTCCTGAAGGACATTTTTCCTCTGCATATAACCCATCTGGGGGTAGTATAGACACACACACACACACACACACACACACACTAGGGGCAGTGAGCTCACCAGGACCACACACAAACTAGGAGTACACATACACACCTGGAGCAATGGACAGCCCTTGCTCCAGTGCCCGGGGAGCAGTTGGGGGTTAGGTGCCTTACTAAAGGGCATGTGGATGTGGGAGAGTGCTGCCAAAGATACTTTATCAACCGTCTCTGGTGCTGCTCAATCATAACCCCCACCCAAATCTTTCCAACCAGCCAGATCAAAGCGGCCACGCTTCAGTCACAAGTTCGATTCCCTAACCAGTAGGAAAATATTTGGGGAAAATATCTAATTGCGATTTTTCTGACAGATATTGCGTTTGTGATTTGCGATATGATTTTTGAATGTCAATGAATTGATTCAGTTCAGTATTCCAAATGTGTCATTAATTTGTGCCACCCCTGACTGGTGAGCATACCCAGTGCACAGGAAGCACAGCACCCTCAACCGACTGTGAAGCTCGCCAATCAGAATTTCGGTGCCCCTCATGCATTTTACGCACAGCCACCAACCAGAAGTGGCACAGTCAAGGTGGATGACATGAGTATAAAAGTCATAAATGCGTCAATATATATAAAATATATATAAAATATATAAATATAAAAATAAATATAAAAATAAATAAATGTAACATTGTGCAATGTGTGCATGATTATTTGTAGCTTTTGCGATATTGTAATTTTGTTGGTTCGTATTGCAATTGCGATAATTGTACAGCCCTACAAACCAGTAGGCCACGGAGGATGCCCCCTTTATCTCAAACCTCCCTCTCTCTCCCACTCCATCTGTTTTACCCCTCTCACTACTGACCTTCATTGCTTTGGTGTGCTGGTGGTTGGCGATGTAGAGTTCGGCCGCCATGTTGATGCACTCGTGAGTGACCAGCTCTGGGTGGCGCTTCAGGGCCTCCTCCATCACGCCGATGGCTGACGGCAGCTCACTGCTCTCATAATAGCTCCTGCGGGACAGTCATAAACCGGGGTTTGTATGAACAATGCTAAATTCACTTATTTCATCCTCAATAACACACCCACCCAAGCACTCACACCCACCCAAGCACTCGCACGCACGCACGCACGCACGCACGCACGCACGCACACAGTCAAGTGACTGTGCAACTGGCAAACATACATTTTACATACATCATACAACAATAAAACAAACATTCGCCTTATTACATGTGATTGCTGTGTGTATTATGGATGAATTATATATAGCATAGTTCAATATATAAGCAAAGATTCTTTAGAACAGATGATGATGAACCATCTCTGCAATAAGCTCTCACTTGGCCATGTCCTTTGACAGCTGCATGAAGTGCTCTCCATCGTGGGGTGGCAGCAGGTTGAGGATGCGGCGGTAGCCGTCCATGGCCTGCTTATGTTCGCCCACCTGCTCGTACAGGCTGGAGCGCTCCCACAGGAAACGCACGTTCGTCGGGTCGTACTTGATAGCTGCAAGGCCGTTGGAACCAAAACAAAGGCATGATCGGTCATCACAGAATCAAAGTTTACTTGGGCTCCATCTGGCACATATTCCCATCTCCAGAGCTATGTGTCCTAGGGAAGGGTCATAGGCTCTAACTACTGACCTTTGGAGTAGCAGATGATGGCTTGCTTGATGTTATCCTGCTCCAGGGACATGTCGGCTAACTTGACCCACTCTTCACAATCGCTGGGATTGAGGTGCGCAGCTATCAGGCCAAACTGGAGGGCTTTCTCCATATCACCCTGGTCCTCATAGATCATGGCCATGGTGGAGAAGGGCTCATAAGCCAGGGGTGCTATGGTCAGAAAGACATGCTGAAGAAAGTCCTTGATTTCTAAGCTGTAATAATTATAACAACTCATTCTTCAAGAAATGTAGCACAGATCAACAATTCCAAAATGTCACGAGGAAACGTGCAAATAGCATAGTAAATCTAAAGTGGGGGCAATACAAAGTTCTGATTACAGTCAGTAGTGATGATTTTTTTCTTTCAAAAAATCACTAGATTGGATGATAAATACTGAGAGAAAAAGTGTCACCGCCAACTGCCTCTGAAGCCAACCTTTCTGAAACCTGCTACATAAATAACCCTAGGTCCTTGCACCCACCTTGTCGAATGATCTCCATGCACATTAGGATGGCATCTTCCTTGTCTCCGCGGGCATAGCGGATGTTGGCTTCACCCATGAGTCCTCGAAGAGCCCGTGGCAGTTTACTCCTATGGCGCTTCTCCTGTGCACCACACACAAAACCAAACATATAACCTTAAGTCTACTATTTCTTATCTACAACATTATATGTGCTTTTAAAGGGGCTCTAAGCGATGTTGCACGGTTTCTAAGCAAAAACAGTTTTTGTCACATACTGCAAACATCACCTCACCATCCGCTAGCTGCCTGTGTGCCCTGAATGCACTGTAAAAAAAATGTGATCTCTATGGACAGCCCAGGCAACAAAAACAACCGAGGAGATGCACGTTTAGGAGAGTTTCAAATACACGGGAGGGAGGGGGACACTTCTGTTTTGTTTAAACGTCAACAGAAGTGTCGTTACCCAACATCGGTCAGAGCACCTTTAACTGACATTTACTTTATGAAGTCGAACATCATCCTAATTATTTCATATCAATAGTGTCAGTGGTTACTGAAGCTACTGTTTAGGTGACACACTTTTTGGGTAAAGGAGTAAAATAGAAGGGGAAATTACTTGATAGAAAGTGAGAAGGAAAAAAATCAGAACATTGTTACCTTCATCATCTTCTTATTCTCACGATTGAGTTCCATCTCCAGGGCAAACACATCCCCTGCTGTGATGCCGTCTGTCTCAGCATCGTCAGCATCTTCCTCCCCTTCTCCATCCTCGTTATCCTCTTTGTCTTTATTGAAGTCTTCCTCTGCATCATAGTCTTCATCATCATCATCATCATCCTCCTCCTCCTCCTCCTCATCCTCCTCATCCTCCTCATAACCCCCTTCACCAAGCATGGAGGCAAAAGCCTGATGTACAGAGGGACTTATCCCCTCCTCTGTTTCACCTATTGGAGAAAGGCATATTAAGCAACTTGAGGGAAATCTTGCTAACATGCATGCAGTCAGTTACACACATTAATTTACATGACATGTACTGCATGCAATTCTGATCACCTGTAAGATAGCACTTCAAATGCAGAGGAAAATATGTAACACTTCACTTCACTTGGATAGTCCGCCCACAGAGACTAAAGATCATCAAGATTCATATTCAGTCTCTAAAATTGTTGTTGAATAATACTACTTAATCAAATTAAACAAATCCAATGTCCACTCTTAATCATGTTAACAGGGTGTCAACAGATAGTTTGTTGATAATAGGATTTTTCTGAGCATCTGTAGTCTTTAGGCGGACTATACAAGTAAAGTGACAACATAGAACATTTTGACATACCGGTGCGCCGTTTACGTGTTTTTCGAACATCGCGCGATGTGCTTGGTGAGACATCCTCTCCATCGCCTGTTGCATCTTCACCATCACCGGATCCAGACCCCTGACTCCCCTGCAACGCCAATTATTCTTCTCTTCATTCTTTTATAAGTGCGTTAACGTTATCTGAATTCTTACCCATGCCAAAAGAGCCTAAATCGTTTACCTCTCCTGTTACATTAAGCAATGGTAAACCATGACTGTCTGACTGTTCCCCACCTCTCAACTTTGAAACATCACCCCACAAACAGGTTATGTAGCAAACAATCTCTCTGAAAGTATAACCTCATTGATAATACTAATACAAAATGAATTACTTTCTGTCCGACTTTTGAAGAACCACTGTTGACAGACAGCTGCTTAGCTCGTTCTCTCACGTCAGAGCAACTCCTACCTTTTTGCTCTCCTTCTCCTTCGCTTTCCGCTCTGATCTTCGTTTCTCAAATTCCTCGAATGAGATCTTTCCGTCTAAATAATCAATAAGTTCAGGGCTAAATTCCGACATCATGTACTATGCAAAAACTACATTATTCTTCTAACTTATTCACATGAGAATGCAAGTGTCCCCCTTCTTTTCTTGTTCTCTGATTTACCAGCACAATTGCAAGACTACGTGTGCCGTGAATACCGCCACCTAGTGCACTGGTGTAAGAAACTAGCTCGGAATTCTCTTGTAACTCCAGACTACCATCTGCTGTCTTGGAGATGCATAGCTTTTTAGCATGTGAGGTAAATGTTCTGCAGCGTGCACGTCCTGCAGCTCAATAGGCCAATAACATATGTGCAGACTTCTATAAAGTTACATGATCAAATTAGCCCAATTTAGCCCTACACAGAGTGTGAATCACTGGCTGCCACTGTTGGTAAGTGATTTCAAAATGCATTTTCAAAGATTTTAAGTTTGAAGGAATCCTGTTTGAGTAGGCTATAGGTCTATGGACAAAATGTAGCCTATCTGGGTTTCAAATCAGATGTTTACACATCTTAACATGTGATGTGAGTGTTCAAGAAGTCATTCCATCTGATTTGGCAGTGCACATGTTGTGAAGAAGCAGGCTTTGTATCCCTAGGAGCCTATTAACTGAGTCTGTAGGCTAGGCCTATTTGAAACAACTTTCTAAAAATGTGACCGTCACTATTGCTACACATGCATACACACACACACACACACGCACACACACACACACAAACACACCTTGACATACAATACAGCAATGTGTAATGACCGCACATCTATGTAAAGTATTTATTGCAAAGTATTCTGTTGTTACAGACTTGCCTTAGTGAAGGAGTGCGCACACATGTACAGACACACTACATACAGGCACACACACACACACACACACACACACACCTTTATTTGGATAGGATAGTAAAGTGTGACAGGAAGTAAACTTGTGGGAGAGAGTAGGCGTGTTCATCTGTGCAGATCTGACTTGATGAGCTTTCCATTGTGTTCAACCCAGCATGCATCACATCAAGTCAGATCTGCACAGATCTGGATGAAGACGAACACACCTAGTGATGGAATGGGATCAGGAAATGACCGCAGGTCCGATTCGAATAGGGTGCCCGTGGGCACTTGGACACACACATGGTATGGACGCTGTACCCAGTTGTGCCACAGTGACCCATGCAGCACACACATGACGTACAAAAGCACACTCACACACACAAGGAGCTACTTCGGCCTACTTACAAAACATAGTGATCTCAATGGTGCATTTTGCCCATGTTCAGGGTGGAAAGTAAACAAGAAAGATTTGCATAAGTCAAATTGGTGTTTTTAAAAAGGAGGGATCATTGAGAATAAAGGAAAAAATATTAAAAAAAATCTTTGTATATTCCCACAAGGTGTTTGGGTGCTCTTAAAATGAGAACCAAAATGATTTTTCAGACTTGTAAGGTCTGCTGTTCAGACCCTGAAGGAATTTATTTTCTGTTCATTGCTTTTTGTGAGAGTGTTTCTACTTATTTTAATAAGGAAAATAAATCAAGAGCCTATGTTGAGTACAAATATGTTTTCTGAAGGCCTAAACAGAGCCCAGGCAAAAACTCCAATACAATTTTGATCAACTTTGAGGGACAGCTATGACCATGCAGGATCATCTACATGGTCCTACATGGTTTAGTTACTGCGCTGTGGGCTTGTGAACTTTGACAAAAAAAAGAGGCAGAACAAAATCGACACCCCCCTCCCCCTGTAAAACTGGCTGTATCTTGGAAAGTATTGATCTTACGTAAAAGTAATTTTACAGTGTGTCTCCTGGATAACATAGGTACACCTGTTTTTTTTCTTCAGAATGTTTTCAGACCTAAGTGCGTGGGCCCTAGTTGAATTGACAGGGAATGACCCAATTGCCTTTGACTGTTTCAGAGTGGCTGGCCATGGGCATGCACAAACATGTCCTTGAAACAACCCTTAACGTTTGTTTTCAAAACTGTGCAACTCACCGAGTGGTTATTGGTAGTGATTATTAAAGGCACACTATGCAGGTTTTTTAGCTTAATATACAAGTTTTTTAGCTTAATTTACCTTCATTTAACAGCTTCATTGGAATGGTTATATGACTTTTTTCGGTTGAATGGTGGCCGTCTCGCTTCCCCCTAGCACCTGTGAGCGGAAAAACCTTCCTTGCAACTGTGGGCCGGCGGGCCGACGGCCTCAGTGTCAGAAAGTATAACGAGTGTAACGAATTGCTTTACTGCATTCAAATACACATACACGCCAGGCACCGGCTAGAAAAAGGTAGCGATGGAGTTTTTCAGACATTCGTCATGACAAAGCCAGCGAAAAAGAAGCAAAAACCGAGAAAACAGTAAGGAAATTACCAATACTGCATAGTTTACCTTTAAAAACAAATATATCAGCACAATGTATGAATTCAATCTGTGTTATTTGCTAATGTGGAACTATTTTTTCAGATACCTCACAATCGTGTATACCTAACCACTCGGTGAGTTGCAAAGTTTTGAAAACGAACGTTAAGGGTTGTTTTAGGACATGTTTGAGTAGCCTACAGTATGCCTGTTGGCAGTCACTCTGACTAGTCAAAGGCTATTCAAAACGAGTCAGAAAGGTCGAGAGAGGACCAATCGTCAAAATTTCGGTGTCCACCACTCTAGTTCATCCAAAACAAACCAGAAAAGGGACTCAAAGTGCTAAATACCGGAATTTTCCTTTAAGGGTTGTTTTAAGGACATGTTTGTGCATGCCTATAGACAGCCAGTCAAAGGTGATTCAAAACGAGTCAGAAAGTCGAGACAGGACTCATCGTCAAAATGTCGGTGTCCACCACTCTAGTTCATCCAAAACAAACCAGAAAAGGGACTCAAAGTGCTAAATACCGGAATTATCCTTTAATTTAGACATCAACACATTTTTTTCATTAAGCCTATCATGAATATTTTTGTAGATTTTTATGTATAATTAAGTGTGTTAGAGTGTTGTAATTAAGTGTGTTAGAGTGTTTTAATGTGTAATTGTATTGTTTGGTGGGGTATAGGATTTGTTACATTCTGGGGAACAGGTGTCTTTGAGAGACATATTTCATAATTTATTTCCATAGCAGTTAGTAAGAGCTGCACTATCCTATTTTGAATATCCATGACTCAAAATGAAGGTTGTAATCCATTTACCTTTATTAAAAAATTTGGTTTGTAGAAACATTGAAAAGAGTTCAGTACTTGATTAAATGTTCAGCACCATTGTTACAAAATCATATTCATTGCATTTCCCTTCATCTCCATAGCACATATACAAATGTAGGCATTCAGTAGTAAAACAAAATAAATTACAAAGAAGAATACAGACAGTAATGTATTTGACATCTACATCTGTCTTAAATTGGCCATATACCATTCAGTCTTTCATAGGCTTTCAATTTCATTTGGGTTTTTTTTAGTTTTCATCATTGCTCCCATGTAATAAACATTACAAAAGTACAAAATGTAAAAACACATATACAGTTTCTATGTGTAGTCATTTTTTAGATTACCTTTCATATTTTTTACACACAATGAACCTTGAGGCAAGTTTGCAAACCACTTAATGCTATAGTTGCAGTAAGCATCTGTATGCTCAGGTTTGGTTCCATATAGACAGAAAGAGAAATATGTTTTTGTCACGGATAAATATATTTTTTGTATGAATGCTATGAGATTTTTGAAATGTTACATGCATCATCACTGCAAACTGTCGTAAAATGAAGGCTGCCCATATGTAAAATGTTTATGAAATACCAATGGTTAAAACAAAACAAACAAACAAACAAAAACAGTCACAGAGACAATCTAAAAAAATCTGATAAGCAGAAGTATGGTAAGTTTGTTTTAATATTCCAACAGAAAGATTACAGTACAAAAAGACTAGAATGAATTTGCAGTTATCTAACAAGTGTTAAATGTTGCACTAATGGGGGTCACTTAAAATACAGTGTCTTCTGTTAATGTTTTTACAGTCTTCCACTACAAGGTAAAATATCTACACACAGAAGTGTGCACAACTGATTATCTCACTACCTGGCATCATATTTTGCTCCAAATCCAGCATCAACCCAAATAGTCTTACAATCAGCTCAAACTAACATGATTGCCCTCGATTTAATTGAAATAATTTCTAACTGCACTGAAAGATTCATGTTGTAGCTTCTATGTAAAATGCCCCTGAATGACTCAGAGCCCATATGTTTATTTAGTTGAAAGCATAATGTTTGCAAGTGTTTCATTATATAAACAGTGCAATTGCTGTTTTGGATTTAATGATGGCACATTCATTCAATCCATTTTAACATGACAATACTTTTCACTCCAAGGCTTCATACATTTATGTTGAAATTATCCTGCCAAATGTTTTATTCATTTATATAATTAATTCATTTATTTATTTTTACATGGGGTACAATAAATATCCAGAGAAAGACGAATGGACATATTGTCCAGCATAAAGTCCTGCTGCTTGATCAGATGGAAGCTGAATATGTACTGTATCTCCTGTCTGTAGCGGCAGTACTGCACTTCCTGATGCTTGATCTAGGAAGCCCTTTTTGTATTCATCATAAGTGTACATTACTGGTTCATTGTTTCTGTACAGTGCAACCCAAACATTGGCTCCTTTACAATGAACGTGGTAGGCAAAGTAATAGATTCCGGGTACATTGCAGGTAAAGACACCTGTTTGTGGATTGTAGTTCTGACCGCCATTATACAAGATTTTGTTGAAGATGACTGGACTACCAACTGGAGGGAAAGGGTTGGTAAGCTGTGCTGTGAACGCTGGCATTTCAAGTCCATTCCTACCGATAAGGTCTGCTCCATTCTTCCCTTTACCCTTCTGGCCTTGTTTCTTACCATCCAAACCCAATTCGGGTAGAATCTGTGTGATGTCTGGAGGCTGAGCAGGGGGGCCAGGAGGTCCTGGTGGGCCTGGTTGTCCTGGCTGTCCTGGCTGCCCAGGGAGGCCGCCACCTCCTGGTTTTCCTGGAGGTCCAACAGGTCCTGGCAAGCCTGGTTTTCCTTCACCAGGGTAACCTGGTTTGCCTGGACCCCCTGGTTCACCTCTGTGTCCTGGAAGGCCAGGGGGTCCGAGTGGTCCACCAGGGCCCATTAGACCTGGAATTCCTATGGGTCCTGGAAAACCTTTATCACCTGGGATTCCATTTTCACCCTTGAGTCCGGGCTTTCCTGGAATACCTGGAAGGCCAGGTAAACCTTTGTGTCCATTTTCTCCTTGTGGCCCGAGTGGTCCTGGGACACCTCTTGGTCCTGGTTGGCCTAATTCCCCTGGATATCCCGGCTTTCCTGGAAGGCCAGAAGGGCCTGGCTCACCTTTTGGGCCTGTAGGACCCTTTGGGCCTCCATTTCCACCCTCTCCTTTTAGTCCAGGGAAACCAATTCCACCAGGAGGTCCCATGTGTCCTGGAAGGCCTGGAGGTCCACTAGGTCCAGGTGGGCCAATCATCCCTGGAGCGCCACCATGACCCTTATCACCTTTTGGACCTGGTTGACCAGGTAGACCACCATGTCCTTTGTCACCTTTAGGACCTGGATATCCTGGTTTTCCAAAACCAGGTAACCCTGGTCCTCCAGGGAGGCCATGTGGACCAGGTTCCCCCTTACCACCAGGAAGTCCTGGTTTTCCAGGCAACCCATCTAGGCCAGGTTTCCCCATGCCAGGAAAACCAGGTGGTCCAGGTTCACCCCCTTCACCTGGTGGACCAGCCAGTCCTGGTTCTCCAGGGCCTCCTGGTTTTCCTGGTCCTCCTGGGACTCCTGGAAGACCATTTAACCCAGTTTTTCCCAAGCCTGGCAGACCTGCTGGCCCTGGTGGTCCAGGAGGACCTGCTGGCCCTTTAAGTCCAGGCAATCCTGGAAGACCAATCCCTTTGTCTCCTTTTGGACCGGGAATTCCAGAAATTCCTGGTAGACCCTTGTGACCTGGTTCGCCACGACCCCCGGGCTGGCCCGGAAGTCCTTGTCCACCAGCTTTTCCTATACCCGGTAGGCCTGGAGGACCTGGAAGGCCTGGGGGCCCTGGCAATCCAATTGGTCCTTCTCCACCACCTGGGCCCAACTCTCCCTTTGGTCCAGGTTGTCCCATCCCTCCAGGTTTACCTGGCATGCCTGGCATTCCTGGTTTGCCAATTCCGGGGTAGCCTTGTGGGCCAGGTGGGCCTGGCTTTCCTGGGGGGCCTGGCATGCCATGGCCTGGCTGCCCTGGAGGACCTGCTGGGCCAGGAGGTCCTGCTGGTCCTACAGGTCCAACATCACCTCCATTTCCTTTCTCACCTCTAGGAACAGTCTCACCTGTGGAGAATGGCAAGAAAACACTCTGTTACATTATTCCAATACAATTATTTACATCTTTACTTTACATCTTTACACCTTTAATTTATATTGGGTATTAAGTTCACTTTTAAAAGGGTATTTAAATGAGACCAAAGCTGTATACTCAATACAACCCTGCATACCACTACTGAACCCTTTGGCTGCTGTGTGAAATTCCAGTGATTAAATCCATTAAGAATGTTGTTTCGCAATCAGATACGTATTTCATGGCAGTGTACGCAAAGCATGCGTCTAGTGCTTACTATGTGCCTACGTGTTTTATGTGTTTTAACCAGTGATATTGTTCAATACAGCACCAAACCTCATCAGTAGCTTGCTTAGGGTCTCTACACATAAAACAAAGCACCAACAGGGCTCTACAGTGCGCCCATTTCACTCGCACATGCGAGTAAAAATGATGCCGTGCGAGTGCAAAAAAATATTTAGGTGCACTGGTGCGAATGACTTATAACCATGTCAATGTTTGTCTACAAAATACACCGCAACATCGAGAAACTTTACTGGTGCAAACCATAGAATCACGTCGCAAATGCAGTATAAAAACTACACCTCCCATCAACGTTAGCAGTTTCGCGTTGTGACTCGCTAGTAGTCGCTTCTATCAAATCCAAGAGCGCACAGAAAAAGCGGAAAGTTAGACTAGCCAGCCAAGATGCAAAGATTGAAGAAATCAGTTCTTCTATCCACCGAAGTCATCGGATATAGGAGGAACAGGATGAGATTCTGAGAATGCAGTGAGAGAAGGAAAGGTAACCTAACATGCCTTTTAGCCCAGTTGACGTATTGGCTGCAATATGCAAAATATAGCTGTAGCGAACAGGCACAAAAGTAGCCTCCTGTAATACTCCCATTTTATTCAAAGGTAGAACGCTACTGACAACTCCAGGCTTCCATGCATGCTTGTTTGTTTACACCGAATACAAGCTGAAGTGGAAAACGAAAGTAGGTCTAACGTTTGCCTACTGCCACAATCAATGCATATATTTCAAATAAAAAATAAAAGTATAATATTCTTTATTATACATATATATAAATCCTGTGTCCTGTAGCCTAAATGTTGTCAGTCATTCTTAATATTCACAATTGGTGCACTGGCATGTTTAACTGTTAGCTGCAGTGTAATGTTAGATTATGTCTAAGTTAAGTACAGAACTGACTGTGCGCCCAAATTTTTGTCTGTGCTCCTAATTTTTTTAACTTGGGCGCACAAGTGCTCCTGGAAAAAAATGTTAGTGTAGAGCCCTGACCAACAACCTAGTCAGCGAACCCGGAGTTTATTACAGAAGACTGTTAAGAACACTTACCAACTGTCCCCTTACCAGAACCGCAGTCGGATTCTTAACCCTTAGAACCCGATTGACGCAAAGTGCGTCAAAAAACACACCCTTTCTTCTCTGTTAAATTGCTCCGGATCTGTTCATCGCAGCAAGATGAAACCTTTATTGCATGACAGAGACTACACACTTGTCTGTACGATCAAGTATAAAAATAAAAAAAATCATGAAATTAAATCAAATTGCAACATATTTACAGTCTATACTTCTCTGCGTTCACCTGCGCACCCATTACTCTCGTTTGAATTACTCGCGAACCCGTGATCGCATAGATATGGCAAGCATATCAGATGAAAGAGGAGACACAGGGCTATCCATTGGTACCATGTATATCGATCCTTCTGGCTTATAAAAACAGACGAAGTGACTGCAAAATAATAACGCAATAATAACACAAACCAACACTGCACACCCATTACTCTCGCTTGAATTACTCGCGGACCCTTGATCGGATAGATGTCAGATGAAAGAGGAGACTCAGAGCTATCATTTGATACCAAGTACATCCTTCTGGGTTATAAAACAAACGAAGTGACAGCAAAATAATAACTTCATATTGCTGGACTTACCCCACGTTTTTGTCTGTTTTTGTGGCAAAGCATAATCCAACGCTATAGTGTGTTTCTCTATGGCAAAGCATGTTCATAATCCGGTTTTGAGATCCTAGCAAATTCCTGCATGGCATCCAATTCAAGGCTCACATTGCATCCCAATTTGTTCAACAAAGAAACAGCTTTTTTGCCTTTACTTTGTTCATGGCAATCCAGTAAAAAGTTGAGAATCATTATGAGTGCATACACCATAGACACGCAGGCTAACACGCAACCTCGGGTCAAATCAGGTCAGATCAGTTCGTGTCACAGATATGGAGCGCAGAAAGGTCATTTAAATCACTAAATAAAAAAATGGCATTTATTTCTGTAAATCACACACCACATATTTCTGTAAATTGCTCAGCCCCAGAGTATCCCTCCAACATGGCAATTATATTGCCCGTTTCAGGACAGTCTGCCCTACACACACATGAAATATATGTAGAGCTATGAGCTTGCTGTGGTGAGATACATGTTGAAATATAAGAATTTTTATAATACACTTTTTATGTTTTAATTCTTTAAAAATCAAAATAAAATCAATGCTAGTACTAATACATGACAGATTTGTATAGCCTAGACTCTGCTGAAAAAAAACAATATATAATATGTGTGTGTGGCACTTACAATGACCAGAATAAATCCTTATGAATAAAGGTAGTGAAAATGCCCTAAAAACAGCTTAGGGTTCTAAGGGTTAACAGCTTAACAGTTGTGCCTAGTGCTCACCAAAATCAACATTTATTCTATCTAATGACATAGAAAACACAATGGAATATGACTGTCAACTCATTTGAATGTCACTCAGCAATAGGATGACATCAGAAAAATGTGCAGTGGTCTCTTAATGTTTTTCCGGAGCTGTATAAAGTTTATATGAATTCCGAAATATGAAATAGAAACATATGACATAAGCCAGCTATGCCTCAAAGACGGTGCATTTAGTAGTTGGCTCAAGCCCATCGCTAACAATCGGTATCAAGATTAGTACAGATCAAGAAGATCTGTGTCGCCTCCAGTTCCACACACAGTGGGTTCAGATCAACCTCCACCTTGAAAGCGGAGGTCCTGTGGGTGTTTGGCTAAAAATGTGTCAGCCAAATGTAATGTAATGTGTTGAATACTGTGAACACCACTCATACAATGGGAACAAAGATCTTGCCAAACTTTTCCAAACAATGTTCCCAGACTCTAACATTGCCAAAAAATATTTTGAAGGGAATTTTAATGACTGAAGTTATTTTTCGTAATTCGTGTAGGTCATAAATTTAAATCATAATGGTCATAAAAAGCCATTAAAAAGTCTTAAATTTGACTGACTGAACCCTGCAGAAACCCTGCTCAAGCACTTATCAAACTAAAATGACACCCATGAGAAGAGCCACTCTGAAGTATTATAAATAACCAAAAGTGTCATTTTATCACAACATAGGCACGCAAATTATGTTATTTTGTCACCTATGTGTGAAATACAGTAGCATAGTTTTTACAAGCACTTAACCCAACGTTACTGTTTTCTTTTAACTTGTCATTTGTCAGGCACAATTTACATTTTTGTATCAGTTGATATGAAAATGAGATCCTGATCAAAGTAATATTTTAAATTGTTGTCAAGATACAGATCTTGAATTATGCCATTTTTTTACGCCATGTTTTTCCAATTGAAAAAACTGAGAAAATCATGTTTGAACTTACAGGTTACAGGTAGGATTTGCAAGTTGTGAATAATATTTTTTGTAACTTTACATTCTTATTTTGACTATGAAACTTATTTTGATACATTGATTATGATTATGATGTCTTTTCTTTTATATAACATCAGAAAACAAAAAAAATATATATTTTCAATGGATTTTGAAGTAATCTACCTGTATCTCAAAATTAGAATGTGCATCTTCGGACTCATTTTGCCAGATCGGGTCACACAAATATATTTCAATCGGAAAGGGAGACTACACCAGGCACATAACTGAAGCGCTCAGTTAGCATTGCTGCAACAAATAGCTTAAAAACTAATTGTTAAAAAAATAAACTATTTTTTTGCTATACGCGAAAGGAGTGCTTACGTTGTAGACCCAGGTAGCCCTGGTGTGAGAGTTGACTTTCTAGGCCTGTTTTCAATTGCTGGTGAAATACCACTAGTGAAATGTTCAAAAACTGTTCTTGGTCTTATAATCAAAGAATATGATGTATTGATATGAAATAGAAAATTGTATTGTAAGACACAAATATAATATAGAATATGGACTAATGTCATGTGATAAATGAGTTAGCATAGAACTTGTTTCGTGTAATCTCAGAAAAGAGTTCCAAAATGATCGGTCACCTTTTCCTTTTCCTTTGCCTTTGCCCATGGGAATTGGCATCTGCGGGTGGGGATCTTCTCTGTACTGCGGTAGGATGGGCATCTCGTTGCCATATGGGATGTGGTGCATGTCCTTGCCTAGGTATTGCTGTTGGGGATACGTCTCCTTGCCATGAGGCATATGAGGTATCTGTGGCATGGGCTGGTGCTGCTGGGGCAGGTGTTGCTGCGGCAGTTGCTGCTGTGGCAGCTGCTTATGCCCGTAATACGCTCCCGCGTGGACATGGGTGACCACGTAAAACTGGCAAACCACAAACAGCAGGTGAGCTGAGGGCAGAGCCCCTGCCATGTCCTGAGGAGGGATGAGGAGAGAGTATCAGTAGATAGATAGATAGATAGATAGATAGATACTTTATTGATCCCCAGGGGAAATTCAAGAGTAAGAATAATCAATTCTTCAAGAGTAAGAATAATCAATAGCGATAACACCAAGTTAGGTTCAATTGAACTATATCTGATTGGACAAGAGGCATTCCATGACTGGCAGTATCCCAGGACATCCCCAATTTGACTCCTCACTGCTAGAAATCACTCCACATTTTGCATTGAGTTGTCTGATGTTACATCTATCTATAAAGCAAGAAGCGTTTGTGTGTCTGTGGCACGCATATCTCGCTGACGTTTGTCAGACTGACCTAAGATTTTGTATGTGGCTCGCGCGTGGCACAAAGGTGTGCACTCTCGATTTTGAAGATTTTTGAATGCATATTTCAAAATATGCTTATTTACGTAGGACGTTTATCGCTGCACTGCACTGTTTCCAAGGGGACCAGTTTCAGGGGAGCTCCACCCCATTGATCGTGTACTGACAGCTCTCACTTTGATGATAGTCAGTCGCAATTTAAAAAACGGATTACTCGGGAACCGCTTGTGGGTTAAGATGCAAGATGATTATCATGTCTGACCTCAACAATAAAGACTCCCTGTATGCAGTTTGCTTGCATAAAATGATTAGGCGGATTTTGCAACAACACGCCAACAAACACGGGTGTGTAGTAACCACTCAAAATAAAAGTATGTGCAATAAACTGATGCTTCGAATAGCCCAGGCTACTTTGGACTTGAGACTTTGACTAAACAAACGACAATTCCGACTGCAAGGTCCCAAATTGAAACGAGCGATAGGCTAATGCCACATAGCTAGACAACAACAAGTGGCAGACTGAGCGACGTCACTTATGCTAAAGACTGTTTTTGAGTCACATCGTTGCAAATTTCAAACAATGATGCATCATTCCACAAAATGGTTTGTCTTCAGTATTAGGAAGTTATTCAGTAAGCTTAATACACATTTAGCCTGAACTCAAAACAGTTGTTAGGCTTATGTCATTCTTATCTGTAAAAATGTACACTATTAGAGGCCACATTAATTATAGGCTAAGATATTATAATTATATAATAAGATATTATAATATTCAGTATACATTATTGAATGCTTAGCTGGAATGATGTTTCCCTATCATCCTATTTTTAAAGCAGGCATACCTGTGGGTATGTAATTGGGCTACGGGTTTTCTTCAGGAATGGCATGTTTGAACGGGCACTGCACTAGTTCCATTAATTCGAAATGAGAGACCAGCGTTTTTCATACCATAAAGTTTGAGGTATTGAGTGAGAAAATGGAGTAGGGCAATTCTATTGTTCTATTCTATTTTATTTAATAGTGTTCTCCCCCGGTGCTTGTGGTTCAGTCCAACCAAAAGCTCAAAAAAGGAAAATTAGAAAATTGACGCATCATTTCAATTTTTAACTTCTGAACAGAAAACCGCAACTTGTGCTCAATTGAAAATCAAAATATGCAACAATAACCCATTTACTGTGCCGTCCTAAAGAATGGATAACAGATTTTTAAGCCTATTTTTATATTTTTTCATGTGAATTCTGCAAATAGAACATAGCACTGCAAAGCGTTACACGGACCTTGAAGCAGTTATTAGCTTCTACGCGGTACAGCTCTGGAACTAACTGATGGATGACATCAAAAATGCCCCAACTGTGGCCAGTTTCAAATCTAGAATTAAAACCAAACTGTTCTCAGATGCTTTCTGCTAACAAATGCATTTCCTGCTAATCAGACTACTCATCATTCCTTTTATTGTGTATGCCAAACCATGAGATACTGTGTGACTTTCACAAGTGGAATGCTGGTTGTGTGCAGAAGATAATCAAAGGCGGACAGAGGTTTTGTCCCAGTAATAACCTGTCCTGTAGAGAGACTGTCTGATGGTCAATGTTTTTTTTTGTTTTTTTTCAGGCTTTGTTTGGTTCAGCAGGTCGCTAAATTGTTTACAAAGTTGTTAGCTGTGTTCCAGTAATCAGAAGTTGTTGTGCACACTCTGTACAGTTTGTAATGGCAATGTCATTTATAAAAGAATGTTACTAATCTTTTCATCTCTCAATTAGAAAAAGGCTCGGAACAGTGTAACCGGAATGTAAAAACAATGTTTCTGCTCAGAATGAATCAAAATGAAAAGTATTCTGGTTTTAATCCCTGCTTTAATCCCAGTTGTATCACACAACACAATGGCAATTTAAATGTATTCAGAATACAGTTACACTGATCAGTTAATTTTAAATCATCAAAACATGTAGGCCCTGGCTTTTAAAACTCAAATTCAAATTCTGTTTTAACCAAAAGTGGCTCGCTCTCTTTTTTATAAAACCTCTCACAGAATGTACAGTAGAATGTAAAATTAGTTTTGTTGTATGCCAATAGGGCCTTTATCCAGCCAGCATGTTTTAGGCCAGTATAGGTTCTTGTCGGACATATAGGCATAGGCTAGTTCATATTGAAAAAAGTTATACAATTTGGAACTCTAGCTTTTCCCCACCGCAGTCTTTTAATGCCATCTAATCATAACATTAGCGTGCACAGTCTGCACCATGCTTAAGCCCAATACAAATCACACCAAAGATTCGCGACAAGATGAGCTGCAACATTCTATTAACCAGCAACTTGGTACAACATTCTAAAATCTTGCAACTGTGCCTAGACATGGTGAATGCTTTGCGACGGCTGGCAACGACGTGCAACATCTAATTCACACCGCTGGAACTCCTTTCTGCAATGGTTTAGTGTCATTGCGAATCTTTGGTGTGAATTGGGCTTTAAACAGACAATCTGACGGGTTTTAGAAGATTAAATACAACCCGAAACTAAAAAACAGACCAGGCCTCTATTGGAGACCGGTCTTTAACCCAAACCTGTAGCCACGCTAGATTCTGTACACAATTGTGGATAGTCATTCACCAATCTGACAAACGAACCGGGTGACGTTTGCAGTGTGACGCGAAAACTCCAGGCAGGAAACTTCCTGGAAACTTGTCAACAAACGCATCGTAAAAGCCCCAATTTCCGCCTTGTACCGTGGGCGAAAGTAATAGAATCATGATAATTCAAAATAATTGAAGCTTATTTTAATTGGCTATTAATTGATATCAACAATCTTGACACAAGACCTATAATAAACAGCCCAGTAAAATACGCTGACACTACTGCATTGTTTCCAATGTATTTCATAACCTCCCGTACAACCTACCTGTGGGTTAAACTGTTAAGCTGCTACAATTATTTAACTAAAGGACGTTGTAAATGCTTCAAATAGGCTAAGCTGTCAAAAAGGGCCGTCTTATTCTTACAGGCTAATATACAAATGAATTTGCAAAAAAAGCGGGACAGGCATAATTTTCTCTTTAAAAATACTCATGGTTAGTGGTCGGGTTAAAAACTAGCATCGGGCAAGTTCAGGTTCTCTGGATCTGTGTTGGCTTTACACAATCTACTGGCGTCTATCGGATATCCTAATCTTTGAAACATTTTAAGTAGTTTTCATATAGTAGTGTTAGTGCCACCCCAATAAAAAGCCTGGACCCAGCTGGCCACCCCTATAAAATAATCCTGGCTCTGTCCCTGCGTGAAATATTTGTTGACATAAGCCCCTTTCAGACATACAATGAAATCTGGATATTATCTGCCCCGTCCGGATGTCATGCGGGTGAATGTAGCCTATGTCTGGACACAAAAGGGTAAGACCAGGGTTTCCGTTGTCCGGTAGCAAGCATCTGTCGTGGCATTTACTCAGTTACGAGATGTGACAAATAAGACAAAGTGACCAATTAAAGCGACCGCTCCATTCAAGCTTTCAAAAAAGCCAGGGAACGCTATGTTCAACATCTGATAGATGCCTTGCAAGATCGGTTCCCCAAGGATTACATGGATCTACTTCACTGCCTCAATGCCATTCTGAACCCCTCTAGATATCCGCAGACACAGAGTGGTAAGTAGGAGCTGTTAATGTATTTTAGCCTTATATACAGGCCTATTTATAATAGGCGCAGCATTCTTTTGTAGGCCAATAATTCCAATATAGTTCTCACCTATTATATTATAGCTCTTCAAGAATATGCAGAACCAACGATAAGAAGGATTATTTGCCGAGCACTGAGTCTGCGGACACCATCCTCTTATCGATGCCGTAAGTCTGCGTCGAGATGCCCTCGCTGTCATGACAGCGCTCCGTGGCTATGGAGGATTGCATTTCTCCACAGCCTGCAAAGTCCTCATATGTGACCCTGGATACATTTCGTTGAAATCAAATATGTGACCCTGCAAGGCGAAACCAGTCGTTTTGGTAAAATTTACAAAATTAAGTTAATGTGCTCACATGAACAGCCATTGACTAAGCTTTCCAACGATATGTATATCGAGGGTATTGCAAAAAAGTATCGCTAAGATAACCGCATCCAAAGTTGGCATGGTTCTCCTGTCATGATATGCCAGAAGAGGAGAAAATCACCTTTTTAAGTAAATTGTCACGTGCGATAGTGTGAGGACACAGCTACTATTAGCCTTACGGTAGCGTGACTTTTGAAGCGGATGACTGACTATGTCCAGTTTTATCAACCGAGTGAGTGTCTTTTTCTGTCCCCTAGTTAATACCAGGGACGGTCATAAGGTGTCACTATAGAATATAATTAATGTATTTCGGGGGAAGTAAGGGGACAGGAAGTTCTATGTACACAGATTGTGTAGGCCCACTTTTAAAATGTGCTACTGCTACGTCAATGGAAAACTTCTCCTGTGCGCAAGACGACTGGTTTCGCCTTGCAGGGTCACATATTTGATTTCAACGAAATGCATCCAGATGTATCCAAGCTCGCCAAGATAGCCTGTGTTATCCCTGTCTCAAGTGTTCCTGCAGTGAGGGGCTTCTCGCTGCAGAATCGGATCAAGACGAAGCAGCGAAGTCGCCTGGCAGAGAACAAGGTTACGCGGCTTATGCGCATTGCAAGTTGTGGAGAGACACTGGGAAGTTTTGATTTTAAGTTGGCAGCTGCACAATTCAGCACTGTGAAACAGAATGAAAAGTAGCCTAAAATGACGTGAGAACAATGCCAGTGAGACTGAGTCATTTGTTTGTTACAGTTAATTTGACAAGGAGTCCTTTAATCCGCAGCATCACGGTGGCCAATTTAAATGTTACAAGCATAATACGAGACATACAGAGAGTGTATAATTAAGTTTGCTTGAGTAAAAGCAATTGTTTTATTCAGATTTATTTTATGTGGGGAAGGGGGATTGGTTTGTTATTATATGATTGTGAAACCATAGTAAAAACAATTCAGGCACTTCACTAATAAGGTGTTATTAAGGTGTAATTGGACGTTCATGTTTTTTCCGTCTATTTCAAAGTTAGGCCAATAAACATGTTGCATTCTATACGGCCTGATTATGTCATTCTTTAAGCTACATAGCCTGCCTCCAGTTTTCCTCAACTTGACTAATTAAGAAGCGATATTTGACCAGCATATCATTTGACCAGCATATCATATCAGCGATATTTGACCAGCATATCATTGCTGTCTGGCACTTTTCCTAAGTCACTGAAAACAGCTGTTGTAAAGCCACTTCTCAAGAAGAATAACCTGGATGCCTCCATGCTAAACAATTACAGGCCCATATCCAATCTACCTTTTATTGGCAAAATTATTGAAAAAGTAGTCTTTAATCAATTAACCACCTTCCTAACATCAAATGGGTATTTTGATTACTTTCAGTCTGGTTTTCGGGCAAATCACAGTACTGAAACAGCTCTCATTAAAGTTTCCAATGACATACGCCTCAACACAGATTCAGGTAAAACATCAGTCCTAGTGCTACTGGACCTTAGTGCAGCATTTGACACTGTTGATCACAATATTTTACTACACAGACTAGAACACTGGGTTGGATTTACAGGCATAGTTATCAGCTGGCTAAAATCATATCTACAAGAAAGGAGCTTCTTTGTTGCCATTGGAAACTGTACCTCAACACCAACGTCCTTGACCTGTGGTGTTCCCCAGGGGTCGATCTTGGGGCCACTATTATTCAACCTCTATATGCTCCCACTTGGACAAATCATTCAAAATAATTTGATTTCATATCATAGCTATGCAGATGACACACAAATTTACTTAGCTCTATCACCAAACAACTATGGTCCTCTTGAATCTATGTGTCAGTGTATAGAACAAATCAACACCTGGATGTCTCAAAATTTTCTTCAGCTGAACAAAGAAAAAACTGAAGTAATTATATTTGGTAAAAATGAGGAAAGACTTAGGGTTGCCACTCTCCTTGACACAAAAGGGTTGAAGGCAAAGGATACTGTTAAAAATCTTGGTGTATTAATTGACAGTGATCTAAATTTCAACAGCCACATGAAAGCGATAACTAAATCAGCTTTTTACCACCTCAAAAATATTGTCAAACTCAGAGGGCTGATGTCAAAACATGACTTATAAAAACTCATTCATGCATTTATCTCCAGCAGGGTTGATTACTGCAATGGACTGTTCACAGGCCTTCCTAAAAAGGTGATACAAAATGCAGCAGCTAGGACTCTAACAAAAACTAAAAGAACTGACCACATTACTCCAATTCTTAAGTCCTTGCACTGGCTTCCAGTAAGTCACAGAATTGACTTTAAAGCACTATTGCTTGTTTATAAATCAGTAAATGGAGCAGGACCTAAATACTTGTCAGACATGCTTCAGCAGTACACACCTTCTCGTCCTCTCAGGTCCCAGGTGAAAAACCTGCTAGTAAAACCTACAGTTAGAACTAAACATGGTGAAGCAGCTTTTAGCTGCTATGCGGCTCATGGAACCAACTTTCGGATGACATTAAAAAGGCCCCAACTGTAGCCAGTTTTAAATCTAGACTTAAGACCAAACTGTTCTCAGACGCTTTCTGCTAACTGTGCCGAGTTACAAATTCTGAATCTGCCTCGATAATTATTCTACTTTGTCTTTTACTACTTTTTTTACTACTTTTGCCTTTGTTTTTGCTTACTAATTATTCTTTATTTTTAAATTATTTTACCTTGTGTTTTATGTTTTCTTTTTATTATGATCTTTACCTTTTAACTATTCTTTGACTATATTGCCCTTCTATGCTTTTATTTGTTATTATCGTTTGGTTTTGTTTATGTAAAGCACATTGAATGACCTCTGTGTATGAAATGTGCTATATAAATAAACTTGACTTGACTTGACTTGACTTGACAGCATATCATCAAAATGTCCGGAAAACGAAATCTCTGCCGTTCATTTTGACCGGCACCATTTTTTTCTAGCGGAAACGCTGGTAAGACGCAGGTAAATTCACACCTTTGTGTAATAAAAAAAAAAAAAAAACAATTTGTGATTTTATATAGAATTTAAAATAAATGTCCAACATCCAATTTAAAACCAACTTTACCGCGGTTATGCACACATCCACTACTGTCCGTGAACACAGTCAAAAAGCAAGCCAAGATAACAACCATTGCATCGCAATTTACTGTAACTGTGGGCTATGGGCAGATTGTCACAATAGCCAGACAGGGGTCATCCCTATGTTCCCCGCTCGGGGTTAGGGTTATAGTTAGGGTTTTAAAAAAGGGTCCCATACAAAGCGGGGGAACATAGGACCCGGGAACATAGGTATGCTCCCGCCAGACAGGCTTTTGGCTACCACATGTATGAGGACGATAAGGAAAGAAAAGACTGTCTTAAAAGGACAACTTTCAATCTACAGGATCTTCTTGCGAATGCATCTTTGGGCAAGTGGGGCCGACACGGAAACCCATTGCACTTTTAAGGGAAAAAAAAAAAAAAACATGTTTTCAGACCTTCTTTTCGCATCAACAATTTGGAATTGCCTTATTATAATCATTAATCATCATTATTTTAATTAAAAAAAATAATAATTTTAAAACCTATATTGTGCACCATACTGACAGTAGCCTATAGTGGGTCAACCTCCTCACCTAAACCACCCGGACTATTTATTCATGTATTGAATACCCGGACTATTTATTCCAGGCCATGTCCGTGCGTGAGGGTCATGTTTGAACACTCGAGTCCGCGTAAGATCCAGACCCAATTACCAGGACATTGTCCGGATGCCATGTCTGAAAGCAGCTATAATATATGAAGAGACCTTTAAGCCACTTGTCTGGTTGGCTGAGAAATTTCTTTTTATGCACCATTAAAAATACATTTGGCTTCAACAAATTGTGCAAGCATCTAGCTATGCAGTTTTACAATACTTAAAATGTATTATATCATTGAAGTGTCCTTTTTGTGGTGGTGGTGATGAGGGGGGGGGGCGTTGCCATGAATAACCTAAAACTTAGTAATAGTAGTACCGTAATAGCACAATAGTAATAGTAAGCCCAACATAGGCCATCATGTTTCCATTACAAATGACAGAACTGAATGTGTGGGTAAGCTGTAATCTGTATGCTTGTGTGTGTGTGTTTGTGTGTGTGTGTGTGTGTGTGAGACAGAGAGAGAGGGAGAGAAAGAGAGAGAGAGAAAAACTATATATATATTTTATCTCCAGTTTTAATGTATTTGGAGAGTAAAGTTTAAACACATTACCAGTGATGTGTGTTCTCCATGAAGAGGACGTCTCACCAAGCACATCGCGCGATGTTCGAAAAACACGTAAACGGCGCACCGGTATGTCAAAATGTCTATGTTGTCACTTTACTTGTATAGTCCGCCTAAAGACTACAGATGCTCAGAAGAATCATATTATCAACAAACTATCTGTTGACACCCTGTTAACATGATTAAGAGTGGAGATTGGATTTGTTTAAGTTTAAGTATTATTCAACAACAATTTTAGAAACTGAATATGAATCTTGATGATCTTTAGTCTCTGTGGGCGGAATATCCAAGTGATGATCTAATCTAGAACAGAATTATAATGATGAGGAGATCCATTACTGTCAGTCGGCTCATTCTAAAACACTTGCACAATTACAGCACTGTCAGTTCAGGAGCCAGTCAATTCACAGAGGTGTTGAAAAACACATATTGTGCAGTAAAGCACATACGGAGGCGTTTATAACTTAACAAGCATGCCAATGTCTAATTAGGGTTCTAATGTAATGCAGCATCAGCAGCACTTCATCCTAGCGAGGGAGAAAAAAAAAAGTTCTGACAGCCCGCCCCCCCCTCCCACACACACACACACACACACACACACACACACTCCCCTCCCTTTAAAAATGGGTCATTTAGATGATGAGTTACACATGCAGTAAATGCAAGAATCTTTCTCTCTCTCTCCATTTGTCTCCTCTGTTGAGTGTTACTGACAGTGGACTGCTACCCAAATGAAAGGTTGAAGTGTTGCTTGTGCAACCCAGACACCGGGCTTCACCTCTGGTTAAGCTCATTTTGCACATGAGTGAAGAAGACATGGATTTAACACAGGACCTTAATATGTAAAGGGGCACTCAGGTGCACAGAGTAACATTGTAAATCATTATGGTGAAGAAAAAAGACAATGGTGCTCTCTTCAGTGACTGAGCACTGAGCAGCCATATGTTTAGACTAGATGGTTAAAGTGTGTGTGTGTGTATTTTGACAGAATTATATTCAACTCAAGCCAGCAACAGTGTGTGTTTTGTTCCGCAATCGGAACAAAATTCAATTAATCAATGTTAACAGCACAGCCATATAATACACGTCAACAAAGTGGAATCTTTGTGAACTTTTATTCTTGAAAATCCTCCAGGTCACACCACAGATGGATTGTGTCTGCACTTCATAGTGGCAGGATATAAAAATGTTGCATATCTTATTGGTCTCGATACATATTTGATGGAGTGCCCCTATTTGATGGGAACCGGAAAAATTTCAAAACAAAACAACTTTGTGCCGGAAAATGTCATTCTTTCCTTCATGAGAGCATTTTGGAAATGATAACATAATGTGGTACCTGTTAAAATTGATTGAAACCGTCACACAATGCTTGATTGTTAATGTGTTCATCATGTAGTATTTCATATATTTAAATAGATACAATGTTTACATGGGTAATCTATTTAATTGGTGGATAAAAATAACAGGACAACACAGAATATGCACATGTTGTCACATACACATGTTTACCAGATTTTGTATGCTTACCAAAATATTTTACATAAAAAAAATTAAATATATATACTTTACTGCCATATATTTTACACTATAAGCACATGCAGTATACACATACTTTGTGTCCCATCTTACTGTAAAGCTATTTTTGGCTTTTGGCCCTTCCCAACAAATTCTATCTCCTATACTACTGACAAATTCTATCTCCTATACTACTGACAAATTCTATCTCTGTCCTGCACAACTTTCAGGTGAATGTGAGATTCTGCACAGAACAACCTGGTACCAAAGACCTGCTAGTTGGGGAATAACTGATGAATGGGTTTGTCCACTAGGGGGCCCTGATCGACATGTGGCTGTGGTTAACATTGTTAGGGATTTTAAACAGCAGGTATGCAGCCAGGTGCCAACATATAGCAGCTTGCAGCAGCATCACTTATGATCCAGGAAATATTAAGCTAAACAATCCATAAATTATAAACAATGTGCAACCGGAATATTTACAATTCATCTGTTTAAAAACTAGATACATAAACTTTCTTATTAAAGACTACATATCAGTTAATAACTATATGGGAAGCTCCATGTGTAATTAGTTTTAATAAAATTTGTAATAAGAAAAAACTGAAGAGAAAAGTGTTCCTTGCTTTGACCACTAGAGAGCATAAAAGATACATAGTACTATTCAGACACATACTGCTCCCATGGGAAAATATGAACAGTCCTGAGAGAATTTTACAAGCTGTGAGCTATAATATGTTTTTCTGTATGTGTGTTACTAGAATGTTAACGAAAAAAGCATCTGGTTCAGGAGGAGACATTATCATCCACGTATTATATCCTCCACATTCAAAACAGTTTGGATATGCACAGCTATACGGTGTCGTCCAAGCTGTGGTCACCCAGCAGTGAAAAAATATTTCACTTGCCAAACGGCCAAGTTCCACACTGGGCCAAAGCTGATGGCTTTCAACTCTGGGGTGCTCACTATGTGCTCCTCTCCTCCTTCCTTACCTCCTTCACATCCTTCCGTTTTGCCTTCGCTCGCCTGCAAACTACAGGAGAGTCAAGTCTTTCCACTCCTTTCTGTACACACAGTGCAGCCTTCTTAATGAGCCATGATTACCATCGCTAAAGTATGTCTGTCTTGTGTTACCACAGGATTTCACAGTCCAATAGGGCCGGGTGAAAAAGAATGCGTGGTGGTATGAAGCATTTGCTTCCTCAGATCAGCCCTTTTGTGTTGTGTTGTACTGTATGAAGACAACGTAAAACACAATGCTGCTTACTCAACGGATCAACCAAATGATCTAATAATCTGATTAATTAGCTGATGTTTCGGGCACCTAGATAGATAGATAGATAGATAGATAGATAGATAGATACTTTATTGATCCCCAAGGGGAAATTCAGGACTTCATTGACTCTGATGAAGGTCTGACTGACTCATCAAATAAATTGGTTGATATGTTGAGTAAGCAGTGTTGCATTTTTTTTTTCTTGCTCTCAAGCTATACTTTGCAAAAGATCTGCACCTGCAGTATAACTTATCAAGGTGTGCAGCAGGCTCCTGTCTATCCTCTGTGATTGAAGTATTGAGTATGCTTCCTTTGAAGTATTGAGTATGCTTCCTTTGAAATGGTTAGTTTTTCCGAAACTTGTCAAGTGTATCCAAAATGAAGTATTTTTTTTTAAGTAAGTCTACTTTCATTTAATTAGAAATGCATTGTTTTATGTAACATCATTTGATTTATTCCCTTTGAAGGCAGAGCTATGAACACTAACTCTGACATAACAAGCATACCCTACAAAACATCTGTTCATGGAAACTTTGTACACACACTTCCAGACACATAGAGCATCCACCGACAGCACCTCACTGGCACACTTTGTGGGAGCCTCTGATTCATGTGGATGCGAAAGGAGACATGCTGGTGGACCGGTTTGCATGATGGCAAAGGATGTAACACAAAATCATCAAAGTCTTAGAGAGGAGCTCCACCATAATCCTGTCAGTCTCGCCCACAATGCTCACAAAACAATCAACCAAAATGGTGGTGAAAAGACAGCACCTTTGATAAACATAGTGGGTTGAGTTTTAAATCAAATTAAATCACAAAACACAAAAAAAATGCAAAATACACCTCAATCTATGTCCTCAGTCTACTTCTAGGTAGATTACTTACACTATTATGTAGTTCATGAGGAAATCAGCTAAGCTGGTTAAGAAATGAAAGCTCAGAGGCATACGCCATCTTACCCTCAGCGTGGCTTTGTCCTACTCAGTCCCGTGGCCCCCCTGTGGAGTGTGGTGAGCTCGCGTCCGGCGTTTCTGGCACGGCGTCACGTCTCTTGTCCTGCTGTCGACGGGTGACTGTGGGCATGAGTTGCGCCCAGGCAGCAGGTCTCGGGGGAAGCCGCTGCAACCCTGCAATCATGATGGATGAGCGAACAGGCTGCACTTTGACTTTTCTCGACCCGATGCTACTTTAACACCGGGCCTCCAGCTCAGCCATGGCCCCTGTAAAACTTGGCTTATGTTCAGAGAGGGCCTCAATCAATGTATTTTTTTCTATCTATCTACTCTAGTCACTATTTCTGCATAAATACATTTCAGTTATCCTCTCTCTCTCTTTCTGTCTATCGATTCATGATGTCTCATTCGTGATGCAACTTTTTTCAATAGTTTTTCAAAAGTATTCAATTAATTCATCCACAATTAGCATCAGGAAAGAATGTCTGTTTCAAATTCACATAGATGAGAGATGAATGACCTTGGTGTAAAGTACACAGTAGCTACGTGCTGATCTGATACACTAGTTCTTAAATGTAAAAAAAAAAAAAAGAAATGTATGGGCTCCAGGCAGATTTTGACTGCAAACTGTGACTTTGCACATCTGTCTCATGGTACATTGCTGCAGATATCACTGGGCTTTGTTCCCCTGTGAACAACACATGCTTGTGTCACTCAGCCCATCAAACTGCATTGCTGAGAAAGGCATTGCCTTCCATGGGTCACCTGTCAGTGATTCATGAAATTCAATATACTGTATAATCGTGAATGTGATTAATTGATTATTCAAATGGAGTATCCCCAGTATTCCCTAAACTTCACTAAGTAAATGTACTAGTTATGTTACATTTATGATCAGTAAGTACAGTATATAAAGGGTACCGCAAGAAGACTTCACAAACCCAGTCACTCAAGTGAGCATGAAGAGTTACATTTACGTAATCCAGAGTCTGTGTGCACTGGAAGAATGTTGTGTGGACTGAAGCAATGAGGTTGAATAGATGAGAGGACTGAAGGGCTATTAAAACCAGATAAAAGATATGCAGGACATCAATAGACAAATACTTGGGAGACTGACGGTCTCACAAGCTGTGTTGGGAGTAAAACGTAATGAGCATGCCCGACCTTACAGTGGCGCAGTGAATCAATCGGCATTAACCCAATTGGTCTATCCAATTGTGTGCAGAGGCGTGAAATACTTTTGTAAAGATGTAAAGTTATTTGAAAGTGACATTGAAATTAATGGGGGATAATAGCATGGTAACTCTAAGTGGTCACACATTAACCTCAGACCCATCCAGAGGTGCGTAGCTTTTTGAACGTTCACCTACTCCTCTTGGTAATATGGTAGTTATCATGCCTTGTACCCACTAGGCTACTAAGAACATTGTGATAGGGGGGGGGGCATTGGGGTAATAGAACTCTTTTATTATCAATATTAAGGACTCCTTTCTTTATAGCTTGAACAAAAGTCTGCATAGATGTTGAGGTGATGTGTTTCTGTTGTTCTAGAGTGGAGCTCCACACCGCTCTCGAAATGTAGGCTAAGCTTTTGGTTCTGGAAATTACGTTTTCTCTCCTCGAAGACCAAGGTAAGAAATGGTTTATAGATGTGAGTTCTAGTCTATGTGCAGGTGTGAAAGATGTATCTATATCAAAGCGGAAGACCTCAGTTAGCGAAGCTGACAGAAAAACCACCCTATCCAGACAGAGGCTTGATTTTAAATGCAACACATCTGCAAAGCCAGGTGGGACTTAACACACTGATTGCTGTTTCTGGCTATGCAGTTGATGGAAACTCAAGAGAGTGGGCAAATATGCCAGACATTTTCCAGTTACCTATAACTAGCCAACAAAGGCAAATATGCCTTATTGGGTCTATTGTGTTGTTCCGTCCCACTACTTATTAATCTTAGTTATTTTGAGCATAGTGATTAATAACATTTTACAGTTGCCCCCATCCACATGTGTCACAGCAATGCTAAAATAATATAGCAGACAGGTAAAAAGCAGACATCATTTTCAGCCCAACACTGCCCACAAGACACTTGAAATGCAAGAAAGACGCCAATGTCCAGATACAATTTAGGTTCAATCTAGAAATGTGTAGGCCACACCAGTTATTCGATGCCCAGCTGACATTGTGAATTGGCCAGTGGAAGACACAATGGTGCCAATGACATCAGTTATGAAGTCTTCAAAATGAATGGTGGCTATTCAACCAAAGTCCAACACCTGGAGATTGGAACCAACATCTGGAAATATGAAGGTAGATTAGAGGGTCTAAAGGGTATCCAGGGACAAATCCAAAACATTTACAAGTGCCCCACTGGGCAATATTGACAGTGATCTGCAAGTTGTGCAAGTGCTTCCAGAAAAAAACGGCAGAACGGTGGCATCTAATGAACAGCTACAATAGGAAACAGAAAAGTCAACCTCCTAGAGGCTTGAAGTGATGCAATAAGACAACAGTCCTTGTCATATGGTGTGCATAAGTTTACAAGATTTGTTTTAGCAGACAGGTTTAGACAAGGTAATTTTCATGGCACAATCTCCATAAGGTCAAATGCATGTGACTTTCATTCTTCATTTATCCAGTACCACGGACAGAGCCACCCGTAAAAAGCAATTGGAATGACATGGGTCGAATTCAAAACGTATGCTTATTTGTTGTATTTGATTAAAATGAGTGTAATAATCAAAGCTCATAAGGAATTAAAATTTGCGTACAGCGTCTCTTAAAGTAACACAACTTAGAAATTCCTAGAAAGTCAACTACTGTATAGAAAGTCAATTACCATAGAAAGTCAACGTAGTGCAAAGGGGGGTCAAGAAACGACCAAAGCCATGTGACACAGTGAAATACCAGGAGTTCTGGGTATGCATATCATTCAACCACATTGTCAGTATAGCATCAACATGAGGTTGAAGATGTTATTCTAAGGTAAAGGAACTGCATGTGTTATTTATTGCCTATGAAATGTTCTAAATTATGCTTAACACATGGTGTATATGACCAATAAAGATTCTTCATCTTTAATTTCAACTACAAAAATGAAAGGACCTCACATTTACCAGTAATACAATTGTTGCTAAGAAATAAATTCTTCAACAACATGAGAGAAAAAAAAACACATTAAGTCACTAAAGTCTTTAACTTAACTATTTTTCCACAGACACAACTGCCGTGCTTTTTACTCAAAACAGTGGATAAACCTGCCAACCCTGCCTGGTGCCATGTTATGTTGCCATGGGAACAGGCTCTCTCTTTCTTGATTTTAGTGGAAACGAACAGGTAGCCTACCAAACAACTGAAGAAACAAAGTAAAAACAAATGTCCCTCCTAATTTCCCTGTCCCAAAAAGTTTCTTCCTGGCTTAACCCAATTTCAATATTATTAAACGGTATTAGCACAGCAAAAAGATTCTCAGGATGATAAATTCAATTGGTATTGCCTAAGCTTGAGTCAATATAGTACATAGGTCTCCAGTCACCAGGGGACTCTAATGTGTATAATCAGCTGGGTGAACAAGTCATAGGGACCTTGTGTGGTTTTGCCTCACATAAATGACTGACTTTTTTTGTTATTTTTCTGGTGTATGTGCTAACCTCAACTTTACAATATATTATTCAAGGTAACCACATTTTTAGTCATAATTATTCTGGAATTCCAGCCAGATGTATAGTAATTAAAAAAAAGAAAACATGAATAAGAAAGCAAGAAACCTTCATTTAACCATTACCAGTGTTCTTGGTCACTGAAAGCATTCACGTTGCCTTTTCTTGCACTCAGCCAAGCCCCCAAAATACAGACATGGGCCAAAAACTAGCAATTCTGTTGTGACGAAAAACATGGAAAATCACTGTGAGCTCAAAATGTCTCTTAAGTGCGGTGGACCCAGAATTCAATATTTGAGCCTTGTCCAAGCTCCAAGGGTAACCTCCCTGCTCACTCCCCTTGTTTATTTATCAATTTCACATGGCTGCAATAAAATTCTCACTTGGTTCCCCAAGGCTTACATTGAAACAACAAGTGTGTCAAAACATCCATGCTACTTATCTGTAAGGCAAACCCAGTGAAATATTTAGGAAAATAAAACACAAAAAAAACACGGAATGTTACAATAGTATTGCCTTCGGCAGAGTGAGGATGAAAGACTGAAAAAAATAAAACAACAGAAACAATAGAAGATGTCTGTGAGAGAAAAGACAGCAAGAACGGGGAGACTGTGTGTGTGTGTGTGTGTGTGTGTGTGTTTGTGTGTCTGAGAGAGAGGGGGGGGGGGGGGGGGGATGGTGGGGGCAAAGAAAGAAAGAACAAAATTTCTTTACTCTTCTCAGCTGCCAACATTTACAACCACAGCAGTTGTCTGGCTGGTTATAAGCCATTGCTTTTATCGCCCTGCCGGCATCTGAGTCTAAAATAATCAAATTTCCATTTCTTCCCCGAGTGTCCTGACTGCTTCCAGATGCTCTCTTCAATCTCTGATAAACAATCTCAATCACATTTTGAATGTCAGCTATGCTATTTGTTTTGCACGTACATGTTCCTGGGACTAATTGTCTGTGATCTTTGATATGCGTTGGGATGTGTAATGTTTGTTTTATTGCCCCTTTTGTAATGTAAACAGAACTATGGGAGATGTTAACAGAAGCGGGATTTGAGTCTAGCTCCTGATGTCTGGCTTGCGATGCCAAATTGACACCATGAAGCAGATTTAAACGCAGCTAAAGTGTAAATATCTGGAGGAGGCTTTTCAATCTTTCCCCTCAGCAGCTGTGAATGAGCTGTTTCATTCAGTAAGTGGTCCCAGACTTGTGTACAGACGAGTAATGAAGATTTTCAATGCAATCTTGAATGCTCTCAGATGGTGGCAGATAAATGTCATACTATGGAAAAGATTTAAGATTTAAGTTTTAAGATATCTTAAAAGGTCTAAAACACACACACATACACACACACACACATACACACATACACATATGCGCAAAGTCGTTATAGTATAGAAACAACATGTAGAACAAGATTTTGTTAATGTTCCCAGAATCCTATGTCATGGAAAATACTTTAAATACTTTCAAGGCTGGACAGGTGATTGGACTGTCCTTTTACATTTATTTTCACTGGGATATGCTGTTTCTTGTGTTTTTCTTGTGTTTTGTGTTTCTAGCTTTATTTTCACTTTATTTTCTCATTTTAAGAGAGTCTGACTAAATTGTCTTCTCGGCGTCTGAGTCATTTCCAAACATGCGCAAAGAGGAAAAAGAAAAAAAAAGCTCACGCTCCGAGCCCGCACGAAGCGAAGAACACAGTAAACAGTAGGACCTTGTCAGAACCACTCTTAAGCTCAGTAAATTTCACACACACGGACAGTTCCAGGAGCACTGCTCTCTCGCTCCCTGTGACCCAGGTGTCATAAAACTTCAGCATCCCTGAAGAGACACCATCAATTCTCACCTCTGACACAATGATGGCGTGATGACAAAAAAAGGGGGGGGGGGAGGGGCAGAGAAAGAGAGAGAGAGAAAGAAAATGTGTGTGTTTGAGAAAGAGTGTGTGTGTGTGTGTGAGTGAGAGAGAGAGAGAGTGCAAGCAGAAGGAGAAAGGTGAAATCTGCTCTGCCCAACCAATTTCCCCCACCGCAGCCAACACCGCAATTCCCCTCACACAAAAGCTTAACTGCTCCCCAAGGAAAGGTCACCCATCCCCTCCCTCTTCTCCTTATCTGTCATCGTGTCATTCTCTCTCTCCCTTTTCTCTCTCTTCATCTCTGTCTTTTCTGTCTCTCACTTCCTTTTCTCTTTCTCTCTCTCTCTCTCTCTCTCTCTCTCTCTCTCTCTCTCTCTCTCTCTCTCTCTCACTTGCTTTCATGCTTTAGAAGTAACGTCAGTTCTGGACCAGGAAGTGGAACACTGTGTGAAAGAAGCCATTACCTCCGCTCCTCCGGGACATCTCAATAAAAAGACATGCTGACGGATGAGCTAACCTGGCTAAAGTGCGCTGCTAACACCCGCTAAGCTCACCTTACCCCAAATCACCTTTGCCACGGATGTCCTCTCTGGGAAAACTCACAGAACACACTTGGGACCATTTTCACATGCAGATGACCCCCCCCCCCCCCCAACCACCATCACCACCACCACCACAAACACACACACACAAGTAGTCAGACACCACTGGTCAAAAATATGCAAAAATATTCATCAGTTATTTCGATAATCATAAACAATTCTAATTCTCCCTCTTTTCACAGTGTATTGACGTTAAGTTTTAGCTTTGTTGTTAATTCACCTACCGGTTCTATGGATGCCTGCTCAGGGTGCAACCAGAACATATGCAGGGGCAGCTACTTTTAATGTGCGCTGTGGTATTTCGGAGATTTTCAGAAAGGAGCTTACAGTGGTTGCAGTGAACAGAGGAATGCAAGATCAGCTGACAGTACTGTCAAGGAGCCAAGCACACAGCCTGGGACTGTGAAACACATTCTCTCTTCCTCACTTTCTCTCTCTCTCTCTCTTGCTCTCTCTCTCTCTCTCTCTCTCTCTCTCTTTCTCTCCTTCATTCTTCCACATCCCTCAGGTGCACTGGAAGTATTTAGTGTAACCATGTGTGCAGGTCCCGAGAGAGGCTGGGAGATGTTGTCTGCTTTGGTTCAGGTCGAGAGAGGAGAGCCGATCGCTGATGCTTCTCCTCCCTAGCTGGCCAACATCGACTTGGGAGCAGACGATCATTATCCCCCCTCCCTCTCTCTCTCCCTCCCTCTCTCTCTCTCTCGCTCTCTCTCTCTCTTGCCCCTGATGCACTGCTTGGACACTGGCTTTACTCTTCTCCTCTCCCTCCCTCTCTCTCTCTCCCTCTCTCTCTCTCTCTCTCTTGCCCCTTGATGCACTGCTTGGACACTGGCTTTTCACCCCTCTCTCTCTCTCTCTGTCTCTTTCTCTCTTCTCACTCTCTTTCTTGCCTTGTTGATTTGACCCCCACCCCCCCTTCTCTACATTTCGTATAAAATGTTTATGGTAGTGTGTGTGTGCTCCCATCTCAGGATGAACAGAGTGATTTATGCTCGCACAAACACTCAAACAGTGCCCTCCGCCGGGCATGTGTACATGTCAGGCAAAGGTCAGCATCGAGCAGGCCTCCTGCAGGGGGGGGGGGGGGGGGGGGGCATTCCTGATCACTCCAATTTCCATTCAATTCTTGGCATTCCTTCACATGCGAGTGCTGCCTCTGCCTCGGAGTGCGTCCTCGCTCTGTACTACAGAGTCCATAGGGGTGGGAGGCCTGAACCGGAGAAGGTAAACAGGCAAGGAAAAGAATGGAAAGGGGTCGGGGTAGAGGTGTTGGTGCTAGTGGTAGGGGTGGTGAAAAGAACTGGCGTCTTTACAGTGGGGAGGGCTGGAGGTGGTGTGTGTGTGGGGGGGTCCCCACCGTTAAATTGAGTCAACACTGCTGGATGAATGGGGGTCAAGCTCTCCACGGCTCACAATACAAAAGGGGGGAGACCTCGCAGTGGACACACTGTGTTTCTCCTGCTGTTGCTGCAAGACCAGCCCCGTCATCAGATCCATTTCCCCTCCTCTTTGGAATCCGAGGGCTGGGGAGAGCAGAGGCCAAATTTTCAGTCTTTGAGGAGAATGTGCTGGGAGATGCATAATTTTCTTATTAGCCTTGAGCCATGTCAGACAGAATATCTGGTGTCTGGGAAAACAAGTCAATCCATACCCACAGCCAAGCCTCTTGTTAGAGGAGACTCCACATTCTCCTTTGCTATGCTGCAGTAGATTCACTGCTCACTGTAAAGCGAAGGGCTGTTGTTATCAAAAATTTGATCAAAAATTTGATCTCTAGTTCCAGAACACGCCCCTCTGCTATCGGAAAGAAATCAGAAATTTTTCATGAAGCTAAAACTGCTATGGATGAACACAGAAGACATTTTTTTAAGAGAGAAATCTGAAGAACGACCACCTGATCCTGGCAATACTCAGTAGTGTTATTCCTCCACATATGGCCTGCGTCCGGACAGAAAATGAAGCCAAGCTCATTTATGAGACATCCTTGGATTTACGAGTAGACAGACAATTGATGAGGATATATCACTTCAGGCGCACAAGAAAGACACTTAATGCATTGCACAGTTACTCGCGTAGTCGCCTCCCTCCTCTGCCTCCCTCTCTCTCTGCTCTCTCTCTCTCCCTCTCTCTCTATTTCTCTCGCCGGGCCGCATGCTACTGATCCGTTTCATTTTTCTAACTCAAGTCAAACATAAAGTAGGAAAATATCTCACAAATTTATTGGTCTGGGAATGTTGGTGGTGGTTATGATGGTGTGTGTGTGTGTGTGTGTGTGTGTGTGTGTGTGTGTGTGTGTGTGTGTGTAGGAGGGGGAAGCATCCTCTGAGAAGTTCCCTCACATGAGCAAGTCCTGGCGAAGGCTGCTGGATTCAGCCATTTCTCTTGCTCACAAAAGGGACAGGGAGGGAGAGAGACAGACAGACAGACAGATAGATTAGATGGATAGAGAGAGAGGGAGAGAATGCAAATCAGGGAAGGGATTGTTGACTCTGGACAGGTTCTGGTTGGGTTGGGTTGGGGGTGGGGGGTTGTAACCAGAGTGTGGGCAGGATGGTTTGGATGGGCCTCAAAGTTTCCCACAGAATCCCACAGGTAATTCACAGCGAAGGACCATGGATGTCACCATGCCAGGAAGCAAGGATGCGAGTTCTGTCATTATCACTATACTACAGCTTTACTTCTCTTTCTTAGAGAGAGAGGGAGAAAGAGTGAGAGAGAGGAGAAAGAAGGGAAAAAATTCCCTGAGGAGGCTCATAAACTTTTCACGCTTCTCATGCTCAGTGCTACAGGATGGAATCGGGACCCTGAGCCAAGCTCCATGTGCTTGAGCACTCACCTTCGCCCTCTCTCTTGAGGGAGCAGTGTCAAGAAAACTGGACATAAATGACCTCAGCTCTAGACTAGAAAAAAGACTTTCCATAGGTCTCTCTTTTGACTGACTAATGAAACTGACTGGATGCTCACCTGCCCTAACTTCACCATTTGTCATCGGGAAGTCGATTTAGGAGATTTTCTCACCATCACACACATACAGAAGACGAGGTAAGCTGCGTCACAAAAAAAGAAAAAGACAAAAAATGTGGCTGTAAATTCAAGGAGAAATGTCACGTCTCTTGTAAAAAAAAACTCCCCAAAAAAACAATCAAACCCCAGTTTCCAACTTCAGTAGTGTGGTTTAGCCGAGGAAAGTAATGGGATACTCATGCTCTTTCACTCACTCTGCATCTAGGTCTTTCTTTGTTTCTTTCTCAGCTGCTATGTTCAAAAAAGTGTGTTTTTGTTGTGCCCCGGGGACAAAACAGACCACTCAAAATCCCTAAGCCCCGGAAAAAAGTCAACAGCCGTCTTCGGGGGCTTTAGCGGTCAGTGTCCGGAAACATGGCATAACATTGGCATCACTCAGGCCAAACCTCAGCCAGCAGTAAGCACACAGCCTCTGCTAAACAACGATCAGGGGCATGGACAGTCTGCAGTGTTTACAAAAGCAACTGGTTTATTACTGTGCATGGCAAAACATGGCACAACTGACCCTGCCATAACAGTGTTTATGGGCACTAGCCTGCAACTGAGAAATGGCTCACATATGGAGAAATGACACATTGAGAACATGATATGGCAGCAGTATAATTACTGAAATAAAACTGTCTTGCTCCCTATATTTTCATAAAGAGAGTAGGTACATACACGTCATCAATCATTGCCCCAAGACTAAAATACAATTTTTTTTTTAAATGCACTCCATTAAACTTCAAAATGCTTTTCTTCCTCATTAATAAATACATAGCAAACAATCCCTTAAGCTACTTTTTACATAACCAACACATACAATTACACATGTGCAAAATATTTGTTCAAAAATAAATAAATAAATCAAGAAATGGAAAATAGCTTGCCATTCCAGTTTCTGACACTGTCCGAACAACATACTTCAGAGCAAGCGTGAATGAGAGAAGAGCCAATTCAGCGCAGCATTGAAAGTGACTGGTAACGGAACCAAACCACAATATTTTTTGGATGCTGAAGATGTGCTTACCTCTTGTGTGTGTTTTTTCCACTTGGGTCAGGAGAGCACTCGGTAGACAGACACTGGGGTAAAGACCTCTGAACAGCCACAGGCAGCATGGACTACACTTTTATGGACAGGTGGGTGGAGCCAGAACCATTCCTGCGAGGAGGTGGGCAAAGAGAGAGGGAGAACGAGAGAAACTGAACAAGAGAAAGTGTGTGTGTGTGTGTGTGTGTGTGTGTGTGTGTGTGTGTGTGTGAAGAAGACAGAGAGAAAGAGATAGAGACAGAGAGCATGTGCAATAGCAGGGAGAGTTCTGGAGAGAGAAGACAACATAGGACAGAGAAGAAGGGATGAAGTAGGAACATGGAGGGAAAGAGAGATAGAGAAAAGGAGAAAGGGTGTGTGTGCGTGAGTGAGATAGAGAAAGAGGGTGAGAGAGGAGATGTTAGTGTGAAAGAGAGAGAGGGAAAAGGAGAAAGAGTGTGTGTGTGTGTGTGAATGAGATATAGAGAGGGTGAGAGGGAAGGTGTGTGAGTGTGTGTGTGAGAGAGAAAGAGAGGAAAGGAGGAAGAGTGAGATGGAGAGACAGAGCATTTGAGAGAGGGAGGACAGAGAGAGAGAGAGATGAGAGATAGAGAGGAAAGGAGAAAGAGTGAGATGGAGAGAGAGCATTTGAGAGAGGGAGGACAGAGAGAGAGAGAGATGAGAGGGCAGAAAGGGAGAAGTGCAGAGACAGAAGGTGATTCAGAGAACGAGAGACACGGTGCGATGCCTGGCATTTACAGAGAGGGTTTTAACCTACAAATCCTCTGACTTGTAGCTCTGACATCCGTGCTTTAAATCACATCACGAGTCCAGAACAGTGGCCTCGCATGTTCCATCCATCCCGCCTTTGGCATGGAGATTCTCATCCAGTTTGAGTCCTGTGCTGAGGATCTGTGACATTTATTTGAGTTGCAGCTATGAAGGCGATGCCTATGGAAATCTAAAATGCCGTGTCTCTGTATACTCCAAAGGAAGCCAAGGATCAGAATGTTATGAGAGAGAAAGAAAGAGAGCAGAGGAAGACAGAGAGAGAGAAAGAGAGAGTCAAAAGGACAGGCATAACAGCTGGTTCAGATTTGGTGCAGTATTGAAAATATGTTTTTGTTTGTGTTGTAATGTTGCCGTATGTCCATGTCTTTTCAGCACAGTTCCTGTTTGTCAAGAAAACATTAACATAACCACTTGCGATTTGCCTGTCAGCCCCCCCCCCCCCCCCCCCAACCCTCATGTTGGACTGAGACGGGTAATTTTATGCCCATTAAAACGCTCGCTAATGAAAACATTTTGCCCTCACGTGTTACACACTTCCTGTTTCAGTCTTTCACCGTCTCTCTCTCCGTTTGGTTTCTCACCACACACACACCTACACACACACACACACTCTCTCTCTTATGCAGAGCAGCAGACAAATGAATGGTCTCTTGCCTTCGATCACCCTATCACCCAACTCAGAAACATATACACACATTCAAAAAATGACAGATTTATTACCACAAAAGGCAAGTTTCGCAAAATGAAAAATAATATTGCCGTTTCGACCCATTGACAGTATTGCAGATTACATTAACTCTCACTGCAGAAAATCATCTACAGTGCAGAGCTTAAATTAACTGTGCTGTGATTCTAAGGTAGCGATTAATCTATTATTTAGACATGGGATTTAGAAGCATGCAAGCTAATATATATGTCTGCCATATCAAACATCACTTGTTGTGGTTGGAGGTTGGTGAAATAAAAAAAAGAGAGGAAGCCCATTTATTGGACTGATGAGACAGATCCCACAAGACCTCTTTGTGAGATTACAAAACACTCTGAATACCTAATGATCCCAAAGACAGGTCCAGAAAATGGCAAGAATGAGACATTGGATGGCTGCTTAGTGGTATAGTAAAATGCAATCATATATGGCATTTGTCCAGTAGAAATCCTCAGCCAAAGTGTGCGGTATCATTAAGGTTACCGTTCTTGAGAGAAAGAGCCTTTGGTAAATTAATCAAACCAAAATGTGTTTTTATTCCTTTAAGTCTGGTTGAGGAATGAGAAGGTCTATTGTGAAATGTTATCCAGGCTGGCAGTTAGAAACAGTATGTGTCTGGGAACAGACTGCACATGCAGTGGTTCAGGAGGTAAAGTGGTCGTGTGGTGAATGAACAGTTCCAGGTCTGAATGCCACGTTTCCTGGCTGCCGGTCAGAGGATCCTTGAGCAAGACACTGTACTTCTCCCAACAAACTTACAAACGACTTACATAGCTGCCTTCACCACTGTAGGGATATTAAACTGAGGAAAGGGAGGTGTGTAAATTGATTGTGAACTGCTTGGAGTTTTTGAAGGTCTCTGGAAGGATCATGTAAATATAGCCTCCTTCCATTTTGAGAGAGTGCCTGGCTACACTACAATGGGAATAGAAAAACAAAACATGAACCTTTGAACATGAATACCTTTGTCCATTATTCTGATTTGGACTATTTCTGACCAGCTCATCGTTTTCAGATATTTGCAAGTGCAACTCTGTAGTTGCCATTTGACTTTTGGTGTTTGTGTATGTTCTACAGTACTACTAAATGTTGGGTCAAAGTATATGTTATTACAGGAAACATACATATACATGTGTGTTTTCACAGACATACTACAAATTCTATGTGACAGTACTGTCACAAGTACACATCAAGAGCAGGAAGTGCTCGATGAGTCATCTCCTCCTGGATTACGGAAAAAATGACCTCACGCTACCTGCACATGATTTTATCTGTTGTGCAGCTGATCGCAACTCAGATCTCAAGGCCAAGTCTCAATGTCGACGACCGAAAAATCAAGCAAGCTGCATTATTACCGCATAATGTGGACTTCCTGTGGTTTGATCCATTAAATTTAATCTGGAGGATCAGCGGGTTCATGGTGACAACTCGTTTCTCTAGCAGGTGGATGCTATGTCAGCACTCTTGGCTTTCAGTCTAGTCTTGTGTGCCATGGAAGCAGTACTGGAATTCCTGGAAATCTGGATAGTTTTCCCATAAAGAGAGCACATCGATTACACCTAAATATGGGAACGTTTTTGAGTCTGTAATAATGACACCTTCAAGCAAATGCCTCTGTTTTTCTTTGACACCAAATTTTGTTTGGCTGTGACAGAATTAATTCTTGTGATGTTGTAGGACCTAGCAGTGCCAAGGTAGACCTACAGGCGAGTCATTTGTGGCCGATGTGTTAAACCAAAGACAGGAATGTGAAAGGGGCAAATTCAGAAACCTTAAGTTAGAAACCTGAACCAGCCACAGATATCTTATAGTTCCAAGCCAAGTCAATTTAGAGCAGATATGGATAAACAAATATAACTGAAATAGGTCTGAGGTACTAATCTATATCTATATAGAGAAAATCACTGGCCCAATGCAGCTTGATTGCTTCCTGTACCAGTTACATGAAAAAATAAAATCAAATAAATCACCCATATTTTTGGACAACCTTGGGTCCAGGTGCTAACTAAGGTTGGGGAAATATGGGGATAAAACTGTCAAGTAAATTGGGTGAAAGTATGGAAATTATGACTGTAATTATAGTATGTGGCTGTCATATAAGAAGGTGAAATAACTTCCTCTTGAGTGGGAGAGTCAAGCAGTAGCTGAGTGAATCATCAGATATAGGCTACAAAAGGTGCCTTCGAGCGACTGTTTTGGGTGAGAAATAGTATTTCACCTAGAGATCAACACAATTCGGTATAGAACGCAAGATGAGAGTCTCATCGTGAAACTGAGCATGAGAATGAGGTTATTGGACTTGAGGAGCCATGTACTGTATGTCAGTTACAAATCTTGAAGCTGTAAACCAAAGATTCTAGAGCGGAGCTCTGTTCTAGAATCTTTGCTGTAAACATGGCCTGTTCTGTTCCATCACATTTGTGATGTTTGTTTTTTGCCATGGCAACTCGGCATAGACACTTGCTCATCCAGTAAACTCTGGTCAGTATAAAAGGGTAATATTCTAAAATGAAAAGACAGATCTATAATTTGCTGCTTAAGGCCACAATCTCAGGAGGCATGCTATATTCAAAATTGCAAATAAATACTGCCTTGATAGACAATAACAAAGGAAAGCTAGGTTTTCAGCTGTTAATTTAATTAAGCTGTTCAGTCCAGGATTATGGAGCCCTGGATGGGTCATTACCAGATGTTTTAATATTATTATTATTATTATTATTATTATTATTATTATTATTATTATTATTATTTTAATAGTAATGGGAACGTTTTTACTTAAAGGAGAAATCCGGCCAATTTTAACAATTTTTTAAGCGCTTAACGTGGCTTAACGTCCTAAAATAACAATCAGTGATCACCAAATTTCTCTCATATTGTTCCTCATAATTACTAAGAACCTTAGCCAAAAAATTTAGCATGAAGTAATATTATGAACTTTAGGCTACCTGACGTGCATGTTTCTTCAATCTCAATCTCCACTGACGCCTATGGAAAATGCTTAACGGGCTTAATGTCCCAAAACAATAATCAATGATCACCAAATTTCTCTCTCATATTGCTCCTCATAACCACCGGAAACCATCAAAAAATCTAGCCCAAAGTTGTTTTTCTTTTTGAGCACCTCCGAATCCCAGGACAAAACGCACTGGACCTCAGGAACTGAATAGGCTACTTTGAGATATAATTCCAAAGGGGACAGCTACTGCACTTAAAACTTAAAAAGATTGAACAAACCTTTTCGAAGTTGAAACTTAAAATCTATTAGCACACCTTTATGTCACAGAAGAGGCTACTGTATGTGGGCTTGCCCTTCTATGCATTGAAAAAGACGTTACCTGCAAGCTGGCCTATGATTTCATTGCTGAGTTTTCAGCAAAGATCAGGATATGGCGGGTCAATGTCATTTATTTGTCCAATGTTACAGACCAGTTTCCATACTGCACATCTTATTAATAGTTTAAATGTTGTGTGTGTTTCTGCTCATTGACAAATAGCGTTCAGCACAATGACTCATCCCCAATTGAATTCCCTGTTAGTAAGTAAGTATTCACCTTTGTTAGACTATTTAGTTTCCGTTTGTATGATATTTTGTGATATACCCTATGATAAATGGCTTATGGTCAAATATGTGTGACTCAGCTACATGTGTCTAATGTCCCCTCTTAAAGACAAGCTGGTGTAGCCTATATTAAAAATGCACCGACAGTAGGCTACGGCCTGATTTCATGCATGTAAGTAAAAAGGGCCTCGCACCCGTTAAGTTCGCACAGGGCCTCGCACCCCCCTTGTGACACAGGGCCCTGCACCCAAGCATTGTGTCTTCCCCACCCAAACAAAGTCAAGATTTTTTTTTTTTTTTGTGGTCAGCCCATAGACAGGTTTTGCAGTTGGGCATCTACGCAGCCTCAAACCCAGCTTGGATGTAGATGAGTTGGCGTTGAGCGTAATGGTAGCTAACTGGTACATAGCTGTGCAGTATATGTTAGGTAAATCCCCCTCCTTAAAGGAAAACTCTGGCCATTTTTCACATAGATCTTTGTTTCTCAAAGTCACTTGAGTTGCGAGTTGCTGCAGCCAACAGCTAAAGTGGCCAGGCAGCTAGAGTGCTACACTCTGGGGGTATGATTGTTTTGTGTTTGTGTTTTGTCTTTCTGTCCATTTTGATCCAATTTGACCACTTTCTATGTTGCCCACACTAAAATTTCTGCCAGTCCACCCAAATGTAGTAGGATAGAACCGGCCCTGTTTTCCATGAAACTGAAATGTTATCTTGACTAAATTTGAAATAAATTCAAGGTGCACAGAATTGTTACTGTTAATTGATGATGTTTAATATACACCTGATAGAACATGTAAAAATGATAAAATATAAGATTACCTCATGTTAACTTGCTGCTGAAATGTGAATTTTTCATTAGTGCTGGTTACATCTGTTGGCTCTCTGCAACCAGCATGTGTGCTCGTGACGGAATCAGAACATTTCTGACACAATGTTTATAAATGTAACAATTGTCTAAAAGTCAGAAGCCAAACATTGCAAAAATGATCCACGGTCCCTACTCATTTGGAGAGCCGGGTGCAATGTTAAGCTACTAAATTTGAAATAAATTCAAGGTGCACAGAATTGTTACTGTTAATTGATGATGTTTAATATACACCTGATAGAACATGTAAAAATGATAAAATATAAGATTACCTCATGTTAACTTGCTGCTGAAATGTGAATTTTTCATTAGTGCTGGTTACATCTGTTGGCTCTCTGCAACCAGCATGTGTGCTCGTGAAGGAATCAGAACATTTCTGACACAATGTTTATAAATGTAACAATTGTCTAAAAGTCAGAAGCCAAACATTGCAAAAATGATCCACGGTCCCTACACATAGGCCTACTCATTTGGAGAGCCGGGTGCAATGTTAAGCTACTTGTCCAGTTTTTGGTTGATTATGTGAATATTAGATTGCTGCTTATTGTTTACCTTAGCCTACTATGTTTGGAAAGTGGCATTATTTGTGTTTTAACAATGAGCCCTAAGTCATCAATTTAGCATCATATGTATTGAGAGTCAAAACCCAGAATCTGAGAACCAAAATCCTGAATCTGTAACCAAGAAATCAAACTCTGTAAATGAGAGCACGACCATCTATGTCAAGAGCTTAGAAAACTGGGTAACACTTTACTTGACAGTATCAACATGAGAGTGACCTGACACTGTCATGAACATATGACACTGTCATGACACATGAACCCTAACCTTAATCCTAACCCTAACACTAAACCTAACCCTAACCCTAACTTGTTATGACAAAAACCGTATGTCACTTAAAGTATCCCGAGGTCTTTATGTGGTCGGATAGAGATTCCAGAATGAATTTCATCAAGATAGTACCTTTCCGGAAATGTTGCTGCTGCAGCTGGCGTCTTTTGAGTCGATTGCCGTATGTGGAGCTCTGGAAAGTCACAATTTCGTCGCCGTTTTTAAAAAAAAAAAAAAAATAGTCTAGTATTTCTTTCGAAATTGAAATGAAGTTGTATGGACTGGACTATGTTTTTTTTTTTTTTAAAACGGCGACGAAATTGTGAATTTCCAGAGCGTGTTACTCCACACTCGGCAATCGACTCCTCGATCGATTGCTGCAGCAGCTGCAGCAGCAACATTTCCGGAAAGGTACTGGCTTGATGAAATTCATTCTGGACTCTCTATCCGACCACATAAAGACCTCGGGATACTTCGGTTTGGCTTTAGGGACCCTCTACTCACAACCACGTAAGTGTAATGTTGTTTGGAACTGTAGAAGAGGTATAAAAATAGCGTTTTGTAGCGGCGAAATGACTTGCCCTGGTCACTTCCAGGCTAACGAGTTTTGACTAAAAACGGTAAAATCGAACTTTCTCAAAACACATCTGAATGACATGATTTGGATGTCAACTCAACGTATGTACTCCCAATCATCCGTAAATTGATCTAAAGTGCATTTTACTCCGGATAATTCCTTTAAAGTAACCTGTCATTCTTTGAGGGGTCATTCTCAGTTATGCTTCTTTCAGTCTCACTCTCAGTTCTGAAAGATTTTCGCTTGAGTTTAGGCATGAATTTGACAGCAGGTGGGTGGGATATATTGGATGCTGGAAAGCAGGATTTAGTAACTTATTAGCTATTGAACAGTGTTCATACATATGGGGCTAAATTCACGACTTAATGATCAAGGGGAACTTTGTGAATGCATAGTAAACAGCTTTCCCATGTTGCAAGTTGGTCTTTTTGTGAATAAAACATGAGAACAAAATCATTAAAAAAAACTAATTTGATTAAAAACAGGCACATGATTTACAGTAAAGAAATGAGCACATTACTTGGTAAAACGAGTGCACGTTAGTAAAATGTTAGTGGTGCACGATATATCTGCCGCCGATATGGTCATATTTTTACACATCGGTATCGTTCCGATGTCAAAATAGGGCAGATGTGAACAGGCCGATAATCATTCCTGTGTATTTGACGTGTGTGTAGGCTTACTGTAACAGCTTGTCCTATCCGGATCCGAGCGAGCAACTATCTTGTAGTATTCGGTGTTATCTGTCTACACTGAATCCGTTAAATATGCCCTTCTATTGCATCATATTTCTTATTTAAAATAGCAGAGCAACGCGAGTGACAGAAAGAAAATAGACACGGGGCGTCCGACAAAAGTTCTTTCAAAACGTTGCGTTGTATCGCGCTGCTCGCAGATGCAAATTAAATTAAAGTCAGGGCAAAAGGGAAAGTTGTGTATGATGGCTGGCTTGCATGTCAGCTGCAATAGCCTAATGCCTAGCACTACATATCTCTCGCGGTAGGCTAAATATAATGTGTATCAGGCAGAATGTAGTTATATGGTCGTAATAGGAATTTAAGGCCTACTACTGTACTTTAAAGTTTTGAACTGTTGTACAATGTTCACAGAATACAGTGACTTTAAGTGAGTTAGATGTTTATTGAGAATACTCAGGGTTGGCTTATTCCTAGGGTGAATTCAGGACACACTTGTATCCTTTATAAAAAAATTATATTTTTATATAAATATTTTTTTTTTTGTCATTCTGCACACAGGTAACGTTAAAGGTGCCCAATATCAGTCATTTCTGAAAATAAATCACAAAATAAAAAAAAATGTGTTTTGGAAAATAGCTCTTTATTTGATTATCATAAAAATGTGTTTTCTATACAGAGATATCGACATCGGTAAATATTGGTAACGGCCATAACAGCAATATTAATATCGGTTATCGTATCGGCCACTATTTTTACATCAGTGCATTACTATAAAATATAAAAAAATGTTTTTTTATAATTATTGCAATAACACCTTCTGGGCTCCATACAGGATAGTCATGGTTACCTGGAAAAACACACTGTATTACACGTGCAAATAAACACATTTGCTAAATTACAACTAAAATATTTTAAATAAGCAGCTAAATGCAATTACATTCATGCTGGCGATGAATTGGAAGCTTACTGAATGGAGCAATGAGTGTCTGGTTGTTGTCTGTTCGTTTGATGTACTGGTTTTGGAGACTTTGAGTTTTTGTGTTTCCTGGTCACTGTAGTTTTTGGCTGAAAGCAAGTGTTTACCAGAGTTCATTCTACTTTCCTAATACAGAGACAGAAAAAAATCATGCACACAAGCATCATGCACACAGGGAAGTGAACATACTGTACAAAGACAAACACACACACACACATACACACAGAAATGTACAGATGACAGAGAAACACCAGACACTCTGCTGTAAGCACCAGCCATAACTAATCCTGCCTTGCACATTTATTTTACTCTGGCGTTCGACAGCATGTTTATGTCCACATAAATACAGATGATTTGATTTTCCAGACAATTGTCCACAAATCCTCCACCCTGGGCATATTGCTGCCATGACAATATGGAGATATCCATCAATATTAACTAAAAGAAGAAAAAAAGTTAGCTATTATAATGTTTACATGTATTTTGAACAAATGACAAAGGCAGCAAAATGGATCTGTACTATACTTTCAAAAACTAGTCAACTTCTACCCAAAGGTAGACCTATAATATGCTGGTCACTTGCAATTGAACTTCTTGTACATTCAGGGCCCTAAGTTGAATCATGGCCAAGTGCAAAGTCATAACTCTAACTGTAGCTTATTTAATAGCTAGACCAAGTCAAGTTGCTAATTTAACACCGTGGGCAAGACACTGAAGCGCAAACATTGATGAGTCAGCTTTTGATAGATGAGTCCAGATAGCAAAATCAAATTGGCAGATAACGGACTGCTGGTGGTACAGTATGCCACCGATGGCGTGCCACTTGTGGTCCGCCGTTAGACCACCATCTCTTTAAATTTAACTTGTCATGAATATTAAGAAAAGTTAATAAAATGATATATGGAGTATAACTGAACAAATTAAAAAGATTTTAGATTAATAGTGGCAAAATATTGGGCAATCCGCCAGAGAACCGATGAGCAAAATGCCAGCAGACCGCCACATACTAATGGACCGACAGTGGTCCGCCAGCCTCTTGCTATTTGAGAGATAGGTTATTCACAAGAACTTTGCTTCATGACAGACTTCGCACTTTGTCTGTTTTTTAAATTAGAGCCCTCAGAGTGCAAACTATATTCACAAAAGTTTCAGGCAGCTAATATCACTAAACAAATTCACCAAAAATGATGCTACTCTTTTGCAAAGCTACCAAGGGGAAGTGAACTAGATAGCTTTGACAAGCTAAAACCTATGGAGCCCCTAAAGGGACACATATGCAAAAATGTGGTGACAGGTGCGCAAACCATAAGCCTGTTACATACTCGCCACTCCCGACCGGTAGCGCGACAATGTGACGTCACGGGAGCGCCGTAACCATTTATACTGGCGCGTGGTGGTGAGCTGTCAGTAGCATTGGCCTCAATGGCAGTAAGAACTACCCTCTGTGATGATACTTCAGACTTCGGTTGCTGCTATTCACAACTACATCATTACCATCTAGTTTCCAAGGTGTGTGCAGCTAGATAGATAGATAGATACTTTATTCATCCCGAGGGAAATTTTAGCTAGCTGGCTGGTGCTGAGAGATGAATGTGTAATTTCCTAAGGTGGAAAGAGATTTTTCTCAGGTCTTAGCAGATATCCTTTGGTTGAAAATAAATATCATCCGTCATTCCCTTTAACAGCAAGCAGCGCAGCGGTATTTTGATAGTCAGCTGCGCATTTGAAGGAATCTGCTTGCATGCGAGACTGTATGGAACAGGTATTCCATTAAAACAATGATATAGCCTACATGCATCTGCACTCATCTATTATTTGAACTCAACTTCACCGTGGTGTCATAGTCAACGACAAAACAGTTATACACAATTAATTACTGTTACTATTGAATGACAATGGTTTACCATTGAAAACATAACCTGAAAAAAGCAACACTTACCCCAATAATATTCGAATGACTGAATAAAAAACCTAAGGACATTTATCCTGCAGAGGAGTTGCTGCTTACATCTCGTGACAGTGCGTCTTTAGCTGTGCTTATATGCGCCCTTCGCTATAGACCAGGTTTTTTTTGGTCAGTGGCATAATGCTTTTTAAAACAGTGTAAGATAGCGTTTTTTAGATAATGCGCCAGACCACACCTTAGGTCGTTAATTGCCACACTCCTGAACGCATTGTTCAATAAAAGAGACGTGCATGTGTAAGATACAGTAGGAATACACCATTTAGATGGTGTAAGATAACCGAGTCGGTGTGCAGGGCAGAGTCGCACAGTTCAACGCAACGCACAAAGACCGGACTTGGCACACGGCTGGATTCGAACCCACCAAACAGCTGCATCTCGGAGCGGATGTTGAGTGTGTTGACAATTGAGCTAAAATGTCTGGGCTGCTCACACACAAAAAAGCAACCAAGATATGGCAGCTAATTCATAGACGGCATGTTGAAGGTTAAAGTGGAAGTGCAGTCTTGAGCTAGGTGATCACACTCAGGAGGACGCAGAGGAGTAAGTTTGAGGATGGGATTTTTATTTTTCCCAAATAAGGCCAATATTTTGGCAATTAAGATAAATGGCAATAATGAGGCCAATATTTTGGCAATAAAGATAAAATAAACAAAAGGAAAAATAGAAATAGAAAAAAATACTTTCAATAAATGAAACAAAAAATTGACATGATAGTCAAAAAACAATACAATAATTTGTAGCCGGCACTAATGTCTGACCTTGTCAAGTCACCACAGCACTGAGAGCAAATAGGACGCATGTCCTGTCACTTACTGCTCTCCTCATAAACTGACTGACACAGTATAAATAGGCCTGAGAACCACCTCTAAGACTGGCACATACCAACTCAAACCATTGACAGGGGTGTTCCATGTAGCCAACATGAAAAAGCTAACACAGCCATTATAAACCCATCTAATACACTAGAAATAAATAACGAATATAATTAATCACCATGTTAAATTTGACACAGTCAAAATGTATATGTATATGTGTATATAGTTTCAACGACATTTAAACTGGACAGTCGCGGCACACATTCTTTATACACGACAAGACATAACGAAACACCGGTAAGACAAACATAACGCTGTGATAACACATGTATCTATTAAGCTAAATAAACGGAACAGCTAAGACAAAGACATTTGTGTTGCGTGGTTATTTTAACAGAATATGTGACGTGAATAGTAAATGATTGTAAACAGTAAGCGATGGTTGGTAGCATGCAATAAATCACCGTAGTGTTTGATGGTAATGTCGACTAGTTAAACAGCTACGGGATTACGGCAGAGGTGTATGATGAATGACAATGTTAACAAAAGATTTTACAACAGTATGGAGGTGAACTGAACACATAGACACGTCAGACAAACACACACAGGTAACAATTACACTCAGTCTCTGTTTGCATACTACAGTGCAAAGGTACCGTGACGGTGGGTATGCACCCGTCACACACCCCCCCCCCCCCCCCCCCCTTATGAAGGAGCGTCCATCTCGTGGCGCGACAGAAAGTCTGCTATTACATTGTCCTTACCAGCCCTGTACCTCACAGTAAATTTGTAAGGCTGCAAGGACAGGTGCCAGTGAGTAATCCTGGAGTTAAAATCCCGCATGCGATGGAGCCATTGCAAAGGCCTATGGTCTGTCTCTATGACAAACTCCTTCCCCACCAAATAGTTCTTAAGAGTGTCTAGTGCCCATTTAATGGCGAGACACTCCTTTTCTATGGTGGAGTAACGGGTCTCTCGAGGGAAAAGTTTGCGGCTCACATATTGCACGGGCCTTTTTTCCTCCCCCTCACCTTGCAGCAACACAGCCCCTAGGCCAAGGCCTGAAGCGTCCGTCTGCACTGTGAAGGGCAAGGAGAAGTCGGGGCTTTACAGCACCGGCTCATGGCACATGCTCTCCTGCAAATCCCGGAAAGCAGTCTCACACTCGGGAGTCCAGACCACCTTGTTAGGACTGGACTTACGAGTGAGGTCAGTCAAAGCAACAGCTCGACTGGAGAAGTTAGGGATGAAGCGCCTGTACCAGCCGACCAGTCCCAAAAAGGATCTCACGCCCTTCTTGGTTGTGGGTGGCTGGCAGCTGCGGACGGCGTCCACCTTGTTGACTTGAGGGCGGATAGTGCCACCACCCAGGACGTACCCAAGGTAGCACACTTCGGACCGAGCAAGCTGGCATTTGCTGGCGTTGACTACCAGCCCGGCCTGATGAATCGTCTCCCAGGTGCTCCTGGGAGACGATTCATCAAGACGTCTCCCAGGTGCTCCAGATGCGCCTCCCATGACGAGCTGTGAATCACCACATCGTCAATGTATGCAGCAGCGTAGTCCTCAGCGCCGCTTAGCACCTGGTCCATGAGGCGCTGGAAACTTGCTGCGGCACCATGTAATCCAAAGGGCATGACCTGGAACTGGAAGAGGCCAGATGGAGCTCTGAAGGCTGTCAGCTCCTGTGCACGGGGGGAGAGTGGTACCTGCTAGTACCCCTTACACAAGTCAAGAGTGCTGAGAAACTCAGCCTTCCCCAGACGCTCCACCAGCTCATCCACACGGGGCATGGGATAAGGGTCGAAAGCAGAAATTCCGTTCAGTTAAGAAAAGTCAATACAGAAGCGGAGTCCCCCGTCTTTTTTCGGTACCAGGACCATGGGACTACACCACTCTCTGTGCGACGGCTCAATCACCCCCCATCTCCAGCATCGCCTCCACCTCCTGTTTCAGCGCGGGGATCAGTCGTGCTGGAACCCTGGTGGTCGTCTGCCGGATGGGACCTGGAGATGGGGACACGGATGTCGGATGTCGTGTGTGATGACGTCAGTCTGCCCTGGTCGGTCTCTAAACAGGCCTCTGGGGATGATCTTGCGCAGATCTTCCTGATGTTCAGGTGTAAGGTGGGTGACGGAGGGGTAGGTCGATTCGCCGCACGCAGTGGGAAAGTACTGCTCCAACGGCTCTTCTTCCTCCTCGACAGTCCGCGCCCACAGCTGGTCTTTGATGTCAGATGTCAGACGATGGTCGGTCTATCCATTGTTTGAGCAGATTGATGTGGAAGGTCTGTTTAGAGCGACGTCTGCCAGGCATGGCGATTTAATAGGTAACTTCGCCAACTTGGCGAAGCACCTCGAAAGGACCTTGCCACTTTGCCAGCAGACTGCTCTCAGTTGACGACAACAGCAACAGTACTTTCTGTCCGGACGAGAAGGTGCAGCTGCGTGCACTGCGGTCATACCACGTCTTCTGCTGTGCCTGGGCCTTGGCCAGTTGATTATGGGCCATGGAGCTCAGCTGATCCAGCTTCTCCCGCATCCTAATGACATAGTCCGCTACGTTGGTCAGCTGGCGAGGAGCGTCCCCCTCCCAGCTCTCACGAAGGATGTCAAGCGGGCCTCTCACCTCCCGTCCGTACAGGAGGTCGAAGGGGGAAAACCCGGTGGATGCCTGCGGAACCTCTCTGTAGGAGAAGAGCAGGTAAGGAAGCCACTGATCCCAGTCAGCTCCAGACTCAGACACAAACTTCCGCAGCATTGATTTCATGGTCTGGTTGAACCTTTCGACCATGCCATCAGTCTGCGGGTGATAGGGTGTGGTTTTGATACCTCGAATCCCTAACAGGGAGTACACCTGCCTCAGTGTTTTGCTGATGAAGTTAGTACCCTGATCTGTGAAAATTTCCCTAGGGATTCCCACACGGGAGAAAAGCTGGATTAAACAGTTGGCTATCTGTCTAGCCTTGGTATGTCTGAGGGGGAAAGCCTCGGGGTAACATGTTGCATAGTCGCATATGACCAAAATGTAGCGGTGACCTGCCCCGCTTCTTTCTAGGGGCCCTACTACATCCATGGCGATTCGACTAAAAGGTACCTCAATAATGGGAAGGCTTTCAAAGAGGTGCTTTCAAACCTCTCTTTGAGCGAGCAGTTAGTTGGCACTCTGGACATGATTTGCAGAACTCTGCTATGTCCCTCTGAAAACCTGGCCAGTAGAACCTGTGCTTAATTCTGCTCTCGGTCTTCTCTTTGTCTAAATGGCCAGACCAAGGAATGCTGTGTCCAAGATGCAGAACTTTGGCTCTGAGATGTTCAGGAACCACTAGCTGTTCTATGTCTGCACTCACTCTGTACAGCTTCTCATTATTTAAAACAAAGCACGTGTCACCCTCCTCAATGGCTTCCCTAGCCTCATCTGGGGTTTTTACAGCGGAAAGACAAGAGCTAAGTGATAGATCAACTTGCTGGAATTGTACGAAATCTTCTACCAAGACTTCATTAGTCAAGACTTTCCTGCACTGCCGTGCCCTTCACTTTTGCTCGGCTCCTTTCTGCCTTAGACTTTTTGGTTTTGCCTCCAGGGCAACAACCAAACGGTAACTCAGACCAATTCTGGTCTTGCTTCTCTCTAGCTTGTGCTCTAGTTGCGACAAAAGCAGTAGCCGTGTTAACACTCTGTAAAAGATCGGTAAGAATAGGTACATCCTGGCCTAGAATCACCAAGTAAGGGCATTTATCTAAAACACAGACAGTTAACAAGTACCTCTGTCCATTGATCTCCAAGAGGACCTCACTGGTCTGGTGCTCAGTCTCATCGCCATGGATGCAACGAACCTTGACCTTTCCCACAGGCTTTCCCAAACGGACTTTAAACAAGACTTAAGAATAAAAGACTGACTACTTCCGGAATCAACTAAAGCCTGCAGAGTCTTTCCTTTAACCTTTATTGGGACAGTGACATCAGACATACCAGGTAAGTGCTTGCTAGGGCCAGGGAGATAACACAGTCTGGAGTCAGACACTTTCTTCAAAGGACAGTTAGGCCTGATATGGCCTTGCTGACCGCAACCATGACAGACAGGACTTCTGGCTGTTGCAGTAGTTCAGGGTTTGTGCCCTTCTATTTTGTAAAACTTAGCGAGAAATAGGCACTATTAATTAAAAACTTCGGTTTGGTAAACAAATAATACGTCTGAGCTCATGTAGGCTATACGATCTAGTTTGTTTTAAACGTCTCCTTTTAGTGCCCCCGCGGGCCAGTTGCACCTCAGAAACGTACCTGGTGGTACACTTGGCTGCGTCTGCGAAAACGTTCCCAGGGGAACGTTTCGCTAAGGAGACCAGGTTGTCATTATCATCACATAAAGAGTGCTACATTTTTGCAATCTAAGCTAGCTAGTTAAAGTTGACAGATAGTTAGTAGACGCTTTTATCCAAAGTGACACGAACTCGCAACGTCCGGGTTGACTAATTGTCAGTTGACCTGACAAATACCTGAAATTGGTTACTGAGGTAAGTTACTGAAATTGAAGCTGATACTAGCTAAGCCTAAAATGTTAAAAAAGAAAGGATGAATTATTTAATAACAAAATGATCATTTCTTGTGCATTTTTTCTTGAACATTAAATGTATGTCTTTGGCAAAAAGGATTACATCACTGGTGTAAAATAATGGAAAGTATTTTGATGGTAATGGATTTCAACCCTAATGAAAAAAAAAAAGATTGTCACACCATATACAATGCCATGTTTCTGTGACCCACAACAGCTCTGAAGCAGACCAAACACCTGGGCCAAACATTACACCAGTGTTTCTTAGAGCCCTGGTCAGCCATAGGTATGCGCGTGCCAGGCAGATTGCCAGGTTTGTCACACTATGCCATTCACAATTGAAATATAAAAACTATCCATTCCAGACATTACAAATAGGGCAGAAAAATCTGTGTTACTCAGTACAGCCCGAGACTACAGCACTGATGTAAAAGAACATTAATCATCTGATTATGACATTGATGGTTAGTGCGTAGAGAAATGGAGTTTTTCTTCTTTCTCCTTAGAGATGTCAGAGAAACGTCAGAAAAGAATTAGTCACGTCAATGGAGAGTGGATATAATAATAACCCAAAGCGTGGCCATTATTCACACTACCCACTTGTGGATGTGACAATTGACCCCCTCCCCCTCCCACTCTTCACTGACCCTCTGTTTAGACAACGAATAAAACAGCAAAATCGTCAAAAATCAAACAGCAATCATCAAAATTAATTTGGAGTCATAAAACGGGCCAGGCATTCAGCGCATTAGAATGCACCACCGGTGGTGCTCTAGTGCAGACAAGCATACAAATATACACCAGACATTCCCATGATTTAGCCTGCATGGAAACTGTGCGTGCTGGTCCCCCTTCATTTTTGTCAAAGTTTGAAGGAGTCAGAGGTGAGTTTGAAGTCGTTGTGGCTCACTGTGTTCAGTACAATAATACTTTCTTTCAGTGTGCTGGCATGAATTGTTCCCAAGCTTCTCCAAAATGTTGATTAGTCCCTCGCATTTGGGTTGATACACAAATGTCAACGTGGATACATTTCTCCCCAAAGTCTAACAAGTGTTTGAGTCCACAAAGACTAATATTCCTTACACCAAGAGTAAACGTGAATAATATAGCCTATGAATGTTTATTAAGTGGCAATTACAATGTTATGACAAGCAATTCCATACTGCATCCTTGTAATAGTTTTAACCAGATGTATCAACTTGATAGGATACAAATGATCTATTCAGCAGGCGGCTGATTTAGAGCAATGGCAACAGAACTAGTTGCCTAATTAGACTGAATGTAAGCTCCGGGGAAGATGGAGAATGGTGTTGAAAATGTGTTTGGGCTTCTGTGCAAAACTGTGCTGATCTAGAAAGCAGACAGCAGAGCAGGTCGTGACTTCACTCCTGTGCAGAACACTGGGTGTCCCAGAAGCATGTACTGTGAGGCTCTGAAGTCCAAGTATCCCAAAGTGCATTGTTTTAGCATAGGAATGTGTGTGTGTGTGTGTGTGTGTGTGTGTGTGTGTGTGTGTGTGTGTGAGAGAGAGAGAGAGCGAGAATGTGTGTTCATGTGCAAAAATGAGTGTCTGTGTGCACGTATTGTGTACGAGTGTGTGCGCATGTGTGTGTGTGTGTGTGTGTGTGTGTGTGTGTGTGTGCGCACACATGTGTGTTCGCGCGCGTTTGGCAGAGTTCACAGACATTCTGAATGAATTTAGCTTGAATAATGATACAGAAACCTGACAAAACAGCCCAATGACTCGCAAGGCTCTTGGGAGAAGAGACCAAGGTTGGCTGAGTTCAGCTGCAGCTCCACTGAAGAAATGTTGAGACTATCCTCACCCTGTTTAATATTTAATATGAAACAGACTCATTGACATTTGGGAGAGTCTGATTCCCACACATTAATATCAGTCACTGTCTCATTCCACGTACCTCAGACAATAGCCTACTACTTCACTGGGGAAATATGTGTAACCAATGCAGTTATTCATAAAACTGGTAAATGCTTTTACAATGTATTATTTAAGACAGGGTTTATTATTTATGAGCCAGATTTGACAGGTGATCAGAGGTAGGCTGAACATTGAAACCATGTGGTCTCATTTACCTGTGCTGTTGTGAACAAACGCCATGGGCTAAAATCAAGTCAGTGAATCACTGGGAAAAATTCAGTCCAAACTGGTAGATTGAAATCAGACATTTTTGAAACCTCCTCCAATGCAGGCATAATAAAATGCTAACCAAGCATGATAACATCCAGGTCAAAGGTGAGTTGAAAGGTTTTCAATTAAGTACATTAAGTGAGACGTAATGGATGACATGGTCTCCAGAAAGCAGTAAGTTAAACATGCCAAGGTGTTAATGCGGCCAAAATGTGTCACAATCAGGAAATGGGCTGGTATTGAACATCTGACCATAAAATGAGCCATTGATGCTGAACTGTTTCCCTGGGCAACAAAGCTTTTATTGACAACACACACACTGCGTATTAATCCTTCTGTGGATTCCAAATTCCAAAATTACAGAGCAACATATTACTCTGCTAGCTGGACTGTAGAACACCCTAAGTGCAAAAACATTTGCATGTCTTGATCGTATGCACTCGTATAGATGCATCTCCCATTTTGAATCAATTAGATGTCAATACTTTATACACATGTGGAGATCCATTTTTTAAAGGAGACCCCTGGGAGTCTTGCTGAATAAAATTAAGACATTCAACTCAGTTGGTGCCGCTCGGTTCACTTCTCATGTCAAATAAATGGTATTTTTGCTTCTAAAAATGCATATTTTGAAAGACATTTTTTGGGAGAAACCATGCATAACAGACTGACATATTTCATTTATTTATTTTAAAAAAGAGCAAAGCCACCCACTCAGTAGTCTATTTACAGAAGCTTGAGGCACCTAGTCTGGCCGCCTAAAGAATGACCTAGTAGTGTGTCGGAGTGATGTCATGCCGTCCGTCTCAGAGGAGGAACATGAGACCTAACATGATGTACTGTATTTAGTCTTCCTAATTTATCACTTTCACCTACTGTAATTACTGAAATGCTGGCAGAATTATTATATTTTACACCGTAAAAAAAATTGTGTGCTCAACATCACCCTGTCAAGTTAATTTGCATGAGTTATGTGACTGTGTAGTGTCAAGTTTCTGTATGTGTAAATGAAAGCAACAAGATGCTTTTCACTGGGTTATGTTGAGTATGCTTACTTTTTTAGTGTGTAAAAAAGTGGCTTACATGTAGTATACAAATGATCAGGTTAAAAAATATTAGGTAAATGTTGAGGGACTCACTGTGAAGTGGTCCACACATTCATAGTAATAATAATTATAATAATAATAGTAATAGCTTAAATTTATAAAGCGCCCTTCAGGATACCCAAGGTCGCTTGACAAACAAAGGGATAGGTAGGGAATGGAGGTCAGAGGCCAAAGGCCTCAGAGAACAGGTGTGTTGTTAGGTGCTTTTTGAACAAGCTTAGGGAGGGGGCAGTATGTAAATGGAGGGGTAGCTTGTTCCATAAACTGGGGGCTGCAGCACAGAATGCTCTGTCCCCAAAGGTCCGGAGTCTGGTGCGGGGAATGGCAAGCTGGTCTTTGTCAGAGGACCGCAGGAACCGTGATTGATTGTAGGGGTGGAGGAGATCAGTAAGATACTGGGGTGCAAGTGCGTGGAGGGATTTGTAGGTGGAGGAGGAGGATTTTAAAAATGATTTGTGACTTGACTGGCAGCCAGTGAAGCTGTATGAGGAAGGGAATGATATGCTGCCATTTTGTGCATGTTAAGACCGTGGCAGCTGATTTCTGGACAAGTTGTAGCCTGTTAAGGGCCTTGCTGGGCAGACTAGACAGGACACCATTGCAATAGTCCAGATGGGAGGCGATGAAGGAGTGGATTAGAGTTTCGGTGACAGAATCCGAAAGTGAGGGTTGAAGTATTGAGATGTTTTTGAGGTGGTAGAAGGCGGATTAAGTGATGTGTTTGATATGTGACTGGAATGAAAGGGTAGAGTCCAAGATGACGCCCAGGTTGCGGACTTCTGGGGGTGGAGAAATGGAGCAGCCATCCAAATCCAGGAAGAGGTCATTGACCGTCTTCAGTTGTGCAGCAGGAGCCACCACCATGAGCAGTTTTATTGCTGTTGAGTTTGAGAAGCCTCAGGCCCCAGGAGAGTGGTGTGCCAGTGAGGCCAATTAATTCAGAGAAGCGGTTGAGGAGGATGGTGTAAAACAGACATGTCAAAGTCAAGGCCCGCGGGAATTAATTATCTACGGCCCCCGGGATGATATTTGATTAGTATTAGCAGTATTGTTTCCTGAATCCTTACATTCAGGCATTCAAATTAAATGTAATTAAATAGCATATATATATTCTATCAGTGTATGATGCTTGCATGAGGGAAACATCCCAAAACAACGGCACCCATATAATTGCTGTTGTTTTGAGAAGTATTTCTCATGCAAGCATCATGCAACAATGCAAAAACAATGAAACAATTGTAGGCCTAATTATATTTTACATTAGTAAAGCAGTACTCTGATGTGCATGTTTTCACAAACTTTTGTGAACAATCTTAACACTTTAAACATTGACTGTTTTGAAGTGCATGTATAGCAATATAGTATAGCCTAAAAATAATAATAATTGTGATATCATTATGATAATTTGATGGGGGGTGGGAGGAGGGGGTGGGTTCATGTAGGTGGGCCCTATGACCCCAAAGTATGCCTTGACTGGGCCTCAGGTCAAAGAAGTTTGAGAAAGGCTGATGTAGACGACAAAGCAGCAAGGAGACATCGTATGATCATTTAAACAAGTTTTATGACGGGGTCGGTGAGGATGGGGAAAAATACATTTCTGTGCAAACTTTGCCCGCACTTCAGTCACAGTAATTATTCATTTAATCATTAAATAAAATACAGTACACATCTTGGTTCAATAGGTTACGTGCAGTCATTTTAATATGTTTTAATAAACATTGAACCAGTCCAGCCCTCGGCTTGTAGCAAATTTGGGTTTTTTGGCCCTCTAATGTTTTTGACTTTGACATCCCTGGTGTAAGAGACAGCATCAAAGGCTGCAGAAAGGTCCAGGAGGATTAGGATGCTGATGAGACCGTTGTCAGCGGCGATGAGGAGGTAATTCGTGATTTTAATGAGGGAGGTAGTAAAGGTGTCATGCTCAAGACATTTCATATAGATGTGGTTGTCATAGGGACCCCAAAAGCCACTGTATCTGTGGGCAGATTTGTTCCAGAATTTTCTTTCACACAATATTCCACTTGTAAATGGACCTGCGATTATAAGTCAGCTTTAATAAAACGTAATACAAGTCAAGGAAACCCTTGTGACCCAACCCCATGTATCAATAACAGCTTTGTCCAGAACTTTTTCCTCCCTCTCTTTTTGGGGAACATCTTCATTTTCTAGAAGTGATATGGACTACTCTGTCTCTACTCCAGATATTTTATCTCCATACTTTATCCTGAGCCACTCACAGTCCAAGCTCCTGGTCTTCATATTATCAGTCAAAACAGCTCGGGCCCATTCAGTGAAGAATGTGTTCTTACCAAAACAGGTGCCAAGAAAATTGAAAGTGAATGGAATGCCTGAGCCTCTCACCTGCGCACCATTCTGGGAACACTTTTCAACATTATATTTTATATAGCTCATAACACAGAGGAATTCACTCTTTTTTGGGAGTGTTCCACCTCCGATTACATCTCTGCTGTGGAATGGGGTTGCCTCTAAATCAATCTGAGTGGACGGACATTTAGGAGTCCACATGGTCATTTTTACAAGAGTAGCTGTGACATTGGATGAGACCTTCAGTTTGTTTTTGTGAGTCTGTCCAACTGACCTTGCTCTGGCTGATTTGGGACGTTACCAAACAGTCTGAACCTCCCATGGTGGTGGGCTACATTGCCTCCTTTGTATGCTTTCAGTTGGACACACAGTAGTGTGTTTATGTCTTTGCTTAAAAGAAAACACAGCAAGATGAGATGAGTGATCTTTATAGATGCACTGACAGCATCATCACTTCTACCAATCGGCTAGAGCTATGATCCACTATCCACTACTTTCCCATGAAATCAACCCAAATAAAGACTTTTAAAATACAAATGCCATATTGTTTTAATAAATAAATAATAGAACTTACAACTGTATGCTGTAACTGAGTTACACACACACATACATCTCTATCGCTCTTTCTCTCTCTCTCTACCTTGCTTTCTGCATGCTTTTGAGGGTTATGCCTGGTGTTGAGGGTTGACCTTATGTAGGCTATAGTTGACCTTATATGCATGGTATTGAAGGTTGACATTATAGTATATACTACATTTTTGGCATAAGTTGCCAATAAAGAAAGAGTAATTAGTAAAGGCACCAGATATTCCTATTCTGCAGTATGCAAGAACTAAACAACATTGGTAAAGTGCTTCATACAATAAAGTCAAATAAACATAATGTTCGAGAGATATGTGGGCTTACCATGGATTATTTCTGAATATATAATACTACTGAGAGAACATAAAAAAAGGCTGGTTTAACAGGAGATTTCTCAAAATAGAGACAGACTACAACCCTCCAGTGGGTCGTTTATGGTTAACAGAGTTTGCTATCACAGTCAGGGTCTGTTTTATGTCATGTCTGTAAAGAAATTGTGTGGAACATATTTTTGGAGTTGGGGCAGGGAGCACATTTTTTCACTTCAAAAGGCTTTCTGTCACCCCTGCGCTCGACTTGCATTCTCATTTAATGATGTCATTGTATCAAGTGATGCAGCATAAACAAAGTTTTCCACAGTGACAGAGAAAAGAATGCTCGCAGTCTAATCCGGCTTCCATGCCTCTTAAGATTAATCAGAGATGATACAACATCAGTCTACTGCTGAAAAATCAGTTAAATACACTCTCCTGCATAAATTAAGATAGTAAGATATTAAGATAGTTAGTGGTGTTCGTTGATGTTCCAAAACAAGTAGCGTAGCGAAATACAGTTTCTGTCGTGTTTTATTTGCCATTTTGTAAAATCCCATTGATTTCTGTTGGAAGACTCATTGCACGTTGATAGCTGCGCCACCGTCTATGCTTCAGGTTCAAATATTGAGCGGTTGTGAATAGTTCCACAATAGCAAAAAATACGGCTGGAAATCATACATTGCGCCGATATATTTGCGTTTAATAATCAACGAACACCACTAACCACTCGGTCAGTTGCACAGTTTTGAAAACGAACGTTAAGGGTTGTTTTAGGACATGTTTGAGTAGCCTACTACAGTATGCCCATTGCCAGCCACCCTGAGAAGTCAAAGGCGATTCAAAACGAGTCAGAAAAGTCGAGACAGGACCAATCGTCAAAATGTTTCATTTTCCTCGAAGTTGAGCAAATTCACACCTTCTTTTGAACAACAAACATTCAAATGTGCAAAGCTTCAGAAAAGGAAAAAAAAAGGAGCCGCAAACGAGCCTGCCATATGAGAGTTTATTAGGTGCACTTGTGCAGATTTTCCTGTTCGACATACCTGAAGAGGTGTTAGTGTATGCTAGTGCAGATTTATGGAGCAGGGGTGTGCTACATGGACTTAATGTGCAGAGACAGCTCTGGGTTCAGACAAGTTAGAAAAATAATGGAAGGACAGAGTTGGGGGGAAAAGGAGAGTGAAATTTCGTGGCTCCGGAAGAATCAGTCAATTATTGCAATAGCAGACAGTTTGGGAAGCCACTTTTCCACAAAGTAGACATCGTTCATCTGGTGAAAGCATCCCAGTCTACCTTTCAGCAGCTCAGCACATGCCAAACGTTTTCACAGATCTGTAGAGATGCAAACAGTTACACACTTATACACACACATGTACATGCATACAAACACACACATATATGTACAAACACACACACACACACACACACACACACACACACACACACACACACACGCACACACACACACAACGTTCTACTGCAGAGAGGGGGAGATGCAGCCAAGAGATCACGAGAACGCCCTGGTGCATGTTGCTCAGGAAAAAAGAGGATGGAGTCATAATTCTGGGGCTGATTTACATCTAACTTGAGGCCACTTTTACAGTCAAATTATCTGCTTGGTTTCCCTAACTGACTATTTATATGCTGCTAATTATCTGCCCGTAAAAATGCCTGCATGAAAATTCGAGTGGCTCCTTTTGGTGGTGGGGTAGCTGACAGTTTTTATATTAATCTAGTTTAACATAGTCGGCAGTAATATTCTTGGGCGTCAACATGGGAGATTAAATAGACCACAATTTACCAGGACCCTCTGCAGCTTGACAAGTAGGCTGTTAGACTGGATTCATTTGTTCATTTGAACAATCCCATATGCAGCCAATGACTGCATATGGGTGATCATTTCTTACGTTTGTTGGTCATCTTTTGCTCAGAACAAATGCTTATTTGCTGGTTCAAATGGTAATATGAAAGATTGTAAAGGATATTGGAGGTAGGTGGTGACATATAAAATCTCTGTTAGTATGCTGCTGTTGACATGATTTCTCATTCCTAAGGCCCATATCTTCCACCTGACTAAGAGAATGGACAAATCTGTCAAGTACACCTGACACATCTGAGATAGCTGACAATGTGTGTTCATGAGCCATGTGTGTTCAGGTAGAGTGATACATTGTTGCGCTGATGAGAAAGCATCTTAAAACCACATGTAGACTGTGTAGCACACATGAGATTTACACTTATTTTAAACAGACAGAATGTTCTTGGTGCCTTCTCTTCAACAATAATAATTACCAGTAGGTATTAGGTATCTTACTAAAGCCAGTTATTCTCAAGAGATTGAGCTTCACTTCTTTCCCCCAAATAATTCCACCCGGCTCCAACGTTCCATGCTTAACGAGAACGTCCTCATTACTGGCTCATAATAAAAACTCACAACCAATCTTCAGCTAAACAAATCAGCAGGCGGTGACGTGACAGCAAGCCCCAAGGATTTAGAACAAGCCCTGGCTGTCTGTAGCCCTTCTCATCACACACTCTTTGTATGGAGGTCAAGGTTAAACGCCGCCGAGGGAGAGACTGAGGCTGCTGAAGTGGAGGAAAGAGACTGATATCTGGCACGGACAGCGCAAGGGGTTAGCCATTGCCTCAGGCATGGACGGCCCTGGGCCTGGGAGCAGGGGAGGAATGAACTGCACTGTAATGGACTGTAGGGATCTGCTGTTCTACCTAATTTTAAGTCCTGCCTAAAAAGTCTGTAGTCTTAACACATGAGTAAGTATTCCCGGCCACATTTTATTTTTCTTCTTACCCAAGGAATCATAGTTCAGTTCCGTCTTTTGAGTTTTTTGATGGATGGCTTTTCTGTCTACGCAGTGCAATTAATACTTTCGTCCATTACACACATCCTGTGGGTGTTACTTTTGAAATTATATTTCTATCAGCTACGCGTAAGCCATCTTTTATCCTGAATGAAAGGTTTGCCTGAAGCAACATTGTCACCAACCTACCTTTTTCTTTCAATGGTATAGTTAAGTTTGTTTCGCTGGTATGAGATTGTTCTCGACCCTCATGTACTGTAGCACAAGTTTCCAAAAAGAGCAGCAATTCCAGCCCAACAGAGAAATACACAGTAGCATAGAGTTGTTAATTCTCTCATTACAAGGACCTTCTGTGCTTAACAGATTGGCTGAGCGAAACATATGTCTGCCTTCCAGTTCGTGCATAAGCACAAGAGTATGCAAGTGTAGTATTTTGAATGGCAATCATTCCTCCGACTCGAGAGTTATTTCCTGCCACTGCGTATTATGTCCAACATCCTGCCTCTTACCCACAATGATTAACGGGCCTGTAAAGACATAAAGTACACACTCGCATAATGTCACCAGTGTTCTCCAGAGAAACGGCTGACTTAGCTTTGTTGATCTCTTGTCTGCATTACTGCCCGACATTCTTGCTCCCAGGGCTCATAATAATGTTCATAGATCATAGACACACACACTCACACACATACGTCCCAACCCCATCCCCACATCCCATCAAATAGGAAAAGAGCACACAAAAACACTAAATAACAAACAAACAACAAAACCACAGAAATGGTTCTCACCTCCATTGTGGCTAAACATTTTTTGCAAATCGAAAGTGTATGAGTGTGTGTGAGGTAATTACTAATGAGGCAGAGAGAGAGAGACACACAGAGAGAGAAATGGATTGAAGTGCAATAGGGAGAGGCTCACTGAAAGGCCCATTGACTCATCCCCCATGCAGTACGTGAAGCCACTGCTCCGTTAAGACTTGTGAGGTCATGGCATAACAGGGGCCCCAGACACCTTGGAGCCAACAATTAGGACAGAGAGAGAACCCGAGTGAAAATGACCAAGACCATGTGGAAAAAAAAAACAGCAGTGCACAGTGACCCTTCAGTCCTTTTGACATTTTCCTTTAGTGTTTGTAGATTGTATTTTATGTTTTTTTACCCAGCTCTCGAAACAGAGTATTTCCAAAATATAAAATTCCATGTGAAACTTATCTCTCCATGAAAATGAAGGAAGAGCTGTGACACTGATATTTTATTTCATCTGAATGATTTCTGGGGAGACTGGCAAGTCAGAAATCAACTGAAAGATGAGGTGTTTCAGTCTGCTTTCAGATGCTGTCAGGTGAAACACAGATTGCTGCCAACAGGTGGTCAGAGAGCGGTACTGCATGGAAAGGACCTTTTCTATCCACATTTACTGTACGTGTTTATTTTTTTATGTGGCTGCATTGTAATCTATACCTCCAAGTTAATTTGCCCTTTTTGATTCACCTTGAATTTGTCTAAATACTCATTGCATTTCTTGGTTCTACTTGCTTCCCAGCAGCTTGAAAACATCTTCAGGTTTGGCATGTCCAAGTGAGGAAAATGGTACAGAGGAAGAAATCTTTCAGCTCCGACACAAAGCGGTTCCAGACATGAATTTGAAACGAGCTGTCTGTTTCTCCAGTGGGTCAAATCATCACATATTAAAACTTTAAAGAGAACTTGGCCAATCTAATAGACCTTGTTCTCCTGTGGATAATTGGTTGATTTATGAGTGACTGGCATGGCATTCGTTGCGACTTCTCCTTTTAAAACGGCCTCTTGTTTATTTGTCTATGTGCGGGATCCAAGTGTATCTAGTTGCACAGACGCCTGGGATGCAGCAGCCTTATATATTTTGACTGGAAAGGGGTTCTTGTTCAGTTGAGGGGAGAACTGGTCACATCCAAAACCCTGGTAAAGTCACTGGAGGCTGAGTCATTGTCTAATCATCTGAAGCCCGTCTGGCCAACGTCTGGACACAGTTTCGAACTGGAAGGCTGACGGTGGTGAACACTCTATAGCCGAGAGTAGTCAGAGACACGAGAGACCTTTTTTTGCACAGGTTTCCTTTCCACACTTCCTCTCGTCGTCCAAAGCCAGTTTAGTCACCATGACAACCTTGCGGAGGCATCAGCCTCTGCTGGACGGACGGGCAGTTCTGACCGTGGAAACCCCTACCAACCTATTTGCTCAGCGCATTCCTCAAAGCTTTCTGCCAATATTTGAATGTGAAACCTTGCAAATGTAGACACTTGTCAGGGCCCAGAGTCCACAGACAGTGGACAGAGCCTGCCCTGCGCACAACCATACCCCCCCACCTCTACATGGGTTGCTGTCGTGAGCACAAAAGCATGCAGATGATGAATGGCCGCACTGGTAGTCACACATGAGCATTGTGAAAGACAAAGCCCAAATCTAAATCAGGGATATTCACTTCGCTAAATAGACTCCATCTGAGTAGCGGAGAGTCAGTATGATTTTCCGCGTAATATACTGCTGTGTAAATACATTACGGCCCCGGAACTCTCCGGAGAGTGGGGGCCGTGCAGCTGCTTGGCAGGGAGAACGGGTGAAGGCCCTGAAGCTGGAGATGAAAGCGGAGGAGAGAGAGAATGAGCAGGCGGGATGTCCAAGTGCATACACACACACACACACACACAGAGCATAGGGAAGTGGTAGAGGGCAAGGAGGTCAAGGAAATGAGAACACCTTTCCTTCTGATGGATAAATACTGTAGGCCTGTGTGTCTGTCTCTCTTTAACTCTTTGGACATTGTGCATGAGAAACACATGAAACACATGCACACACTGACACACACACACACACACACACACACACCAACACACTTGAAAATAGATATTATTAAAATACAAAGTATTATCAAATTAAAACAACAATATTTTACATATTTGTTGCAAAAGCTTTGGATAATAAAAGTAAATCAATATGTGCCATCATTATCATTGCTATTCACATTGTCTTTGATATTCAGAGGGCTGGGGGGGAGAAATAAGCACATTTGAGGTAGGATGCTCATACTGTTTTAATGTACAGTAGAAGGCTATGGTATAGTTATGGTTATGGTATAGATTTTTCTGCATGCTACTCTTGGTAACACTCTGCAGCTCTGCAGTATAAGTGAATCAATGTGTTTTCAACGTTATATCCATTTAGTGCCAAGTCTATATATATATATATTTTTTTTTTTTTAAAAAGCAGCATGGAAGTATTATCCTGTTGAATCACATCTACAGAGGCCAGGCCTTGTGGCTTGCCTGGCCTGTATACAATTATATGAGTGGGAGCAAACTCACGTCAACAATATATAAAGATCAGGTCAAAAACCCCTGAAACATGAAAAGTACAGTACATTCTCACAACACAGCACTTACTCTACTGTACAGACAGAACGAGAAAGAAAGAAAGAGAGAGAGAGAGATTGCAAAAAGGAATGGAAAAGAAAACAAACATCATCTGGAGAAATGCAAAGGGGGAGCTCCATGGAGGCACTGTGATGGATCGTACAGGAGATTCGGCAACTGCGCCGTCTACAGAGTGGCTGGGCTAGCCTGGCCCTGGAGAGCGAGTGTAAGTACGGGGGATTAGCATGTCTGATAATACAAAGGGAGGTTGGAGTGGACCGCAGCTGAGGCTATAGTGCCGAGGCCAGCCTGGATGCTGTCATTTTGATGTAGGAGGCAAATAAAGATCTGGGCTGACACTCGTGAGGAGTGTCAGCAAACACGGTTTGCGAGCATATGTGTACGTGTGAGGAAATGTATAAATGTGGGGTGTGTGTGCATATGCGAGTGTGTTCAAGAGAGCGAGAGAGTGTGTGTTTTTGGGTGTTCCCATACACGGTAAAAGAATAATCACCTAAAAGTAAAATAATTTCATATAAACTTAAATGCCTGTCCATGGTAACACAGGCAAATTAAGTTTCCCGAGAGTGTCTTTGGAGATTATGATTATGATATATATTGTAGAAGACGTGTGGTAGAAATGATCCTTTTGAACAATACAATATGACAGCAAATATGAGTTTTCAAATGTTCACCTTGTCCAAGAAAAACTAATTCAGCATCCTTTTTCTGTAATACAAACTGTACAATTATTATCATGAATAGGAAAATACATTAAATAATTTACAGAACCATATGACATACAATATTTTGTAATTTAAGAAAAGACAAAAAATGCTCTGTTCAATAGTTATCAAAAACATACCGGCAGGAGATGGATCTCTTTTTTGCACGCTCACAATGTGTGCTGTGAGTGCGAAACTATGGGCAGTGTTCATGGACAATTTGAAGTAAAATCAGACTCTCACTGTTTCCTTTAGAAACAGGCAACCACAATTATTCTGCAGCCAAGTAATAAAATCACTGAAAATATGCTCAATCTACTGCCCTGTGTATCCACTTTCTTTTGAACACATTTTTTTTTAACGGCATTACAATGATGTTGAACAGAGACACCGGGAGAAAGTAACACTGGAATTTGTGACCAGTCACATGTTTTGGTCGGCCCTGTTTTGTTTCTGGACGGCTGACGAAAGCCTGCATCATTATCTCCACAACAGACCAACAGATTCCCCCCAAACAACGGAGCCGAAACCGTCATTTCCCAATTTTCACCAAGCCTCTCCCAACTCTGAGACACTGACCAAGAACCTTAAGCATTTTCATCCTCCACCCTTTCTTAACTGCCCCGTCGCAAAAAAAGAGGACATGTACGTGCTAATAGAGCTTGCGGTTTCACTGGAGCAATCTCCAGCTCACAGATGGACAATATAAAATACAAATTCATAAATGTCATGACTGCCAGTGGTGGTGGTGGTGGTGGTGTGGTGGGGGGGGGGGGGGGGGGGGGGGCACCCAGAAAAAGTCGGGGTCGCGCCAGCAGCAGCATCAAGTCAGACAGAGCAAACAATTCCTCACATTCCACCGAGAACCAGAGCACACTGACAAACGCGCAAGCTACCACATAGCGGAGGTCACCCAAGATCATCCAGATGTTTCCGCGACTGTGCTGCTAATGCGCAGGGTGTTTCGCCGGGTTCCAGCAGAAGGTAGCCTAAAACTCGTCATAGAGCCCCATGTGTTTTATCGCTGGCTGACATCTTTAGCAGGGCTGGTCCAGGGGGAGATTGTTTTGTGGATAAGTGGACTGCAAATATGTAGCTCTTGAATGGGTGTCTTGAGATTAGAGCTATGCTAATGAATGTCAAGCGCTGTAACACTTATCAGCTTTTTCAGATATGTGATCGGGGGATAAACGTCATTATGTCTGGCCGAGAACGGATAAAAAATCCCTTTTTTTACTGTTGGACCAGATCCTGGCAAAACAGTGAAGATGTATTCCTGTGTATGTGTTCGAGACACCACAAAGTGGACCTTTTGACTCCATTTGCCCATAGTAGAATGATATATAAACAGTCTGAAGTGGGTCACCATAGGCCCCAGACTGTCGACTGAGACTGACTCAGTCCAGTGAAAGTTGTCTTGGATAAATATTTATCATGAATGACCTATACCAACTTACAAAGCACTTTGCTTGGCTATAATTGCCTTGTAAAGTTTGATCTTGTGCTCGCTTACCTTATCAAGTAGGACCTTGTCTGAGAGACACTTTTCAGATTAAACACACCAGAATGGAGCTGATGAAATGCATTAACTTAATTAGGCCACCTTTTCATCTGAACTTTAAAAAAAAAAAAAATATTAGCATATCTTAAGATGGAGCATGTCAATACAAACAGCAGTTATATCGGTGTTAAAACATTGAGAATGTTAAAATGACAGCCCCTTGAAAAAATAAAGGGAAAACAATATTTTGTTGGCTTTCCCAGCTTTGACTCTGGGAGGGTGTAGCCACAGTTCCAGAGAGGTCTTGGTCAGTGTTTGTGGAGCTTTGATGGATAGATCACTCGCTGGTCAAGCAGGTTTTTGCTGGCATGTACAGCAGAATTGTTTATGGCGCTATTACATTCGCAAATAATCTCTCCATGTGATGTTGCAGAGACTATATGTTTTAAGAAACCAAACACACCAGAAGACAACATTTGATCTGTGTTATTGTTTTTGGGAGTCTCCTGATGGCACTCCTGTTCTCTTTAAAAAGTTGGCAGTTAGATACATGGAATTAGAAAAGAGAAAGTTTGTACTGTATGTTTGTCGAGCACTTTGTTAAGGATGGCAATGACGTCTGATATCATTGATTCTACTAAAATGTTGCATATCAATTAACATTTATGAATCAATCAATGAAAAAAAAAGAAAACCTGAATCACTAATGCAGAACAAAACATCTGTGGAATTATGAGCACATTATACTTTTTCCAAATCTATTTGACCTCTTTAACCTTCTTTTCCTTTTCCTTTTGTTTTGTATTGCAGTTACTACATCATACCTATTATCCACACATTAATCTGCCATGTTTAAAATCAAAAAGTGCTGCGCATTCACAAAACCTGGAAAAAGTTAGTGAGGTAAAGTTAAAAAAGTCACTAGTTAAAGGAGAAATCCGTCGATTTTTCACATTTCTTGAGGTCACTGAGTACTGTTGGTATAGGCCTACGGATTTTTTTTGAAAACAATCGGTTTTTACTTAGCTTGAGTTGCTAGTTCCAGCAGCAAAAGCAACCAGGCAGCTACAGCACTACACTCAGGGGGCATTGTCCGTGGGCCCCCATGCTCATGCCCCCAGAGTGTAGCGCTGTAGCTGCCTGGCTACCATGATTAACTCCACTCACCAAACCAATCCCGGTGAAGATTCACTTCTCTGATAACAGGTTGAGTGAATGGTGAGGCAAAATATGCATTTTTTGACTGACAATTTTTTTTCAGATGCATCAGAATCGAAACACTATATTATTGAGCATAGCTATTTTGGATATGCATTTGATGTCTTAGTAGGTGCACGTGTGGCGGATTATACTTGCATCATGGTCCTGGCAGAAGGACAAATGTCCTGTTTTCTGTCTTGTGTATTGTGTGTACTGTACACCTGTCTGTCTGACCTCATTCACCCGCCATACTACATAAAGTAAGTGTGTAGTATACTGTATGTGTGTACTGTGTAGTAGGCCTGTGTGTGGTGTAGGTATGTGCAGTGAACATACAAGTCAAGTCACTGCATAAAGACAGGTAATGTAAAGCATAGTATCAGATGTGACAAGTATTAACACACACAGAAAAGCTGCTTTCCTTTGAAAGGAAAACTCTTCACATATCTCTGTTTCTCGAGGTCACCGAGTACTGTCGAAAAAGTTTTTTTTTTTAAATCATGCCCCCAGAGTGTAGCACTGTAGCTGCCTTGCTGCTCTAGCTGTTGGCTGCAGCAACTTGAGCTAGGTAGCACCAATTATTTTTGTACTGACAGAACTCTTGAGGAGTTTTCCTTTAAGTCTTGACCAAGAATACTTGTTCGGGGCATGTGCTTTTGTCACCACAGGTCAAAGGCTATTAGGCTTGAAATTGGTATTGCTTGCTCTTTTGTGATGTGCTGGTAAATGAATGCATTTGTCATTTGACCAACATCTGGTATAGTTCAAATGGCAGCTAGTAATGTATCCCATAATTATTGCATTTTTATATATTTTGTGTCTTAGGACTGTAGGTTTGAACTACATAAACCATGGCATAATACAGTGTACTTGAGTTTTGAGAGAGAAACACAGCTAACCTTTATCACCAGAGATGAAAGAGCAGGAAAGGAGTCTACATGCAGACGTGGGCGCACAGACTGTCAGACATAAATAGTCTGTTTGCCCCAGCGCCAGTTTTAGGGGGGTTTCGGCCCGTTCTGGCCATTTATTTTAGAATACCATCAGCATGAGCGCTCCAGACAGTGCATGTGCCTCTCTGAACTCCACAAATATTTCAGACACATATTGGACAAATATTCCCCTGAGCGCAAGTCCAGAGTACACACATCGCACACCGACCCCTCGATCTATCACTGCGCGCCCCAGACAGGAGATTTACGATGATCAAAGTGTCCTTTTGGCTGAGCTGGCTCTACATGGGGGCCACAGAGCTGTGTGTGTGTGTGTGTGTGTGTGTGTGGGGGGGGGGTGTTCTGCCGGTGAGAGACTTGTAGTCCGTAGTCGACACACTTGGTTTCCTCTTCGTCGCTGTGACTCTACAGCTTTGGCCGACGTGCTGGGTCTTGACAGGCGCTACACACGCTCTGCAGGGACGCCGCTGTAAGGCATGATGGCCACATGTTCCCAATGAATCACGATCCCTTGCGCCCTTGTGCAGTCGGAATGTCTCAGTCGATGTCCCCGGAGGTGTGATTGTGAAGAAGGATGTCGATGCTTCCCAGGAAAAATTTGGCTAGTTATTTGGCATAGGTTGGTAGTTAGGTGACAACTGAACCAAAACCAAGGATTTCATGTACTCTAGAATTGATCTATGTGATTTGTTTTTCAGGATCAACCATAGTGCACCCGATGTGTGTATTTACATGGAAGTTTTAACTGTCCTTTTTCCTAAATCATTGTGACACTGGGAGGTCTACTTGAAGGATTTACACATACCAACCATCCACAGATGTACCTAACTGCCACATGTGTGAGTGTGTGTCATGCTGAGATACGAGATCGGTGGATTTTGTCTCCCCCCTCAAATAAAAATACCATAAAGTTATGGGTTCACAGGAGCCTTACTTTGTCACTGGTGACCCTTACTTTGTCCGCTGGTGCGCCCCCAGGGGTCAGCACTGTTGGGCCATAAATCGGCCTTTCTTCCTCTGGCACACAAACATTTCGCTCGCTACAAGGAAGCTCTGTGCTCTTTTGACCCCCAGGCCTCTGCTTCCAACCACAAATGGTTTTCAGCCACAGGACACTCCATCCAGAACAGAGGTGGATTTCAGTGTTACGCTGGACCAAAACCGTTATATTTCCTGTGCCGATTCCTTCTAGAAACTTCTAAAACATGATTTAAAGAGGGACATGCCTTCTGTAATGTATCCTTTCCGTGGGCTGTGTTTCCGTTTTAAAGAACTTTGTTGGGATTTTTGAGATAAAGCATATCTATCTTTACTGGGTCTTGTTGAATAGGTGTTGTTGAGATTACAGTGGTGTGGTCAGAGCAAGGCGTCAAGTTGACTGGAGATTTGGGGAAGATCTATGAGACTGATTCAAAAGGTAGATTGTATAACTGGATATATTTATGAGTGGTAAGGGAGTGGCATTGTAATTCCCTTGAAGACAGAATGATTTCCCGCAGTGTTGAAATTAAAATGAGGAATCTGGCAACCAAAAGTTCCTGAAGTTGGGAATCAACCATTAAATCACTTGGTGAACTGCTGGTCTTGGAATGCTGAAAGAAAAATATTTAACACCAGTATTCTCTCCCTCTCTCTCTCCCTCTCGCACAATCACACACACACACACACAAAAACGCATGCGTGCACACACACACACATTACACATAATTTTCCAGTGCTGACATGCTTATTTGCCTAATAAACTAATCCCCCCGGCTATATAGGAAGCAATGTTTGGCAGTCTCTGTTACAAAGTATGGAATTCAAATAATTAATCATTTTTGTCCACTGAACACTTGCATTTGAAAGTGGAATACACAAACAGCAGTCTTATGGTGTCTTTTCTTTCTCCATCCAAAAATGGTTAGCTAATACATTGAGCAGTCACACTTATGTTGCATTACCCAAATGAAACCTTGCTTACATCCCTTTCTCCATCGTGGGAGAGGCTGCTTGCATGCAGACAGTGTGTAAATGTTTAGTCTGATGCTCAGTGCTTTTAAGCTTCTCCTCAGCATCATTGCCAATGCTTAACTGAGCCGCTGGGCAGTGGGTTACACTCCCTTCCCCACATGCACACACACACACACACACACAAACACACACACACACCTCCTCTCTCCTCTCCCGTCCTTTCTCCCTCTCTCGCGAAAACCGCACTCTTCCTGAAGCAGTTCCACAAGAGGTAGCAAAACAAATGACTTTGGTGCTTTTTTGACACTCCACTTGCAGAGACAACACAGGGGGAGCCTGGTGTGCATTTCCTTGCGCAAGCTGAGCCCTCTGTTACCAGTAGGTATTAATTAGCTCAATTTGAGACACAACCACAGCCTAGAGCCACAGGAGAGCTATAATAAGCATCTGACAGAGCAATCAAATAAACAGATTGGCCGGCATAGGATTAACTAAAGCCCAGTAACATATGTTGGGACTTTAGCATAGCAGTTTACTGCTGATCAATAAATAGTGTTATTTCACTACATACCTGCAAGCAATGCTGATGACTTTTTGTCAAAGACAGGTTTGTCAAAGGTTAGCGCAAAATTGCAGACAGACTGTGTTTGCTTAGGCTTTGATTTTCTTTGAGACAGCTACAGCATGCTGACTGATTTGCACATTCCTCCTCTTGAAGTGGCTTTTTTGGAATAGTAGGCTTCTTTGGGTCTAGCGTTCGCATCTGGTCACTAGACATGCCTATACTGAGAGTCTCATGCAAGTCGTTCACCATCAGATCTAATCTGTTAAACACGATACCTCGCCAGTGATATATGTTTTCAGCACTGGTTTCCTGCTCTGAATAAACATTGGATAAAGAGGAACAAAAGATGTTGCCAGAATAGTGATGATGGTTTGCATAAACATGAGTTTGCCTCAAGATGTTCCGTATAAGGAAGCCAAACCAGCTTGCATGTATCAGTATTGTGCAGACTAGAGCATTGGTTTTGTTTATGGATCCTGGCTGTGAAAAGGCTGGTGTTTTAAGACAGATCTATTAGAGGCGAGTAGACACAGAGTAATTCGGGATGAGGTGCAGGACATCAAACACGACGTGTCAGGCACACTGGTTCGCTTGCTCGCTTGAGCCTGCCAGACGTTTTTCGTCTTGGTGCTCATGCCAGCGATCTGGAGTGGCTGGTTTCACACGTCTGTCCCACAGGCCACGCACACACACACACATGCTCACCGATGTCTGTTGGCTCAGCTGTGCTTGGCACCAGTACTGTCGCCTGTGCCACGGTTTTCACATACTCGAGTGCAGCTCTTTTCTATCGGTAATATACTTTTATGAGGTTTTACTTGGCTGTGTAAGGGTGGCTTTTGACTGTCCCTCCAAACCAAACACGCTCGTGTTAGTCAAGTGGACAGGCCGGCCCTTCTCGCCCGAGAGACAACTTCAATAAAGAAGACAAGAAGACAGGGCCGCAATGTCAATGTGTATCACCCTCCTCTCCTGCAACACAGTGCCTGGGTCTTGTCTGAATTTATTGAGTTTAGACTGGGTTTACACAAGTGCCAGTGGAGCACAACCCTGCCCCCTAGTGGTTTAAATCCACACTACAGTTCAGTAGTTAAGGTGGAGGAGATCTGTCTTGTTTTTTCTTTCGCTTCTGCTGTGTAATCTGAGCTCTTTTGGACATCTCTTTGCAATAATAGATGTATTTATCAAAAGCGTGGCTCTCACAACACGATTGGGGCAGGGAACAGGATTTGGAGATGACAGGGGGAGAACCCGACCGACCTTCAAGATGAAACCGGCTCTCAGAACAGAGTTGGTCAAACCCATAAACACTGGGTTGAAGTGGGTTCTCAGCCCGGGCGGCGAATCAAGTGCGGCCTCCTCCAAAAGCCGTTGGAGCGCAGAGAGAGAGAGAGAGAACGGGCGGGGGAGAGAAGGAGAGAAAAGTGCCGACTTCCTGGAGCGGCGAGGGCAGGGAGCGAGTAGAGTGCTGCTCAGCTGACCTCGTCTGAGGACTCACCGCTAATGCTACGAAAACAAAGGCTAATCTCCTACACCAACACACCAGCTTCTCCAGTACTCACCATTCATCATCATAATAATAGGCTTTCAGCAGGGGTGGAGGCAGTGCCGCAAACACACCCACACACTCACATACACACACACACACACATATAACTGCGTTCAAATACACAGTATCGCTTAAGATGCACTTAGCTGCTGTTGCGTCCAATCTGAGTTTTTTCCCAATCCACTGATGGAGATCTAAGGCCATGGGTGGAAGCCGACTGTGAACTTGAAACTCCAAGGCCCGTGTTTCAGCGATTCACACGATAAAGCAACTGAAACAACTGAAACAACAGTAGTGTCTCTAGTGAAAACTTACGCAACAGCTCATTAACAGGAAAAACTGTATTTTTCTGGTTTAGGCATGGTACTGTATATTGTCCGCCACACCAGACATTGACAAAGACAAAGTGATCCTGGCTTTTGTAGTGCTGTTCAAATGGTGTCAGGTAGAGTGATTACGATGAACAGCTTTACACATCAGCCAAAAAAAAAAAATATATATATATATACATATATATATAGAGAGAGATATACAATATATATATATATATATATATATATATATATATATATATATATATATATATATATATATTGTATATATAGATAGATAGATAGAGAGTCATTTTTGCGTGTTCTCATTCCCACAATTCCTTGGGTCTGGAATGTGCAGTGTCTGCTTGGATAAACTCAATAAACAGAATTCTACTGTTGATATTTGAGATAGAGATTAAGCTGCGGTGGAGACTATCAATTGCTCAGCTATATTTTATAGGGGCTCTCTATGCGTGAGGAAGGAACAGTGCAAGAGAATTTAATAACATTTTTGATTCCACAAAGCCAATAACTGACAAACTACAAAGCAAGTATTGAATATGACATGATCTATCAATGTCAATAATATACATTCACTGATGAAAAACCCAGTGGTTTGTCAAAATAAGAATTAAAAAAAGAAGATAGATGATGCTGGACAGCCACTGTCTCATCTCGCTAATATGTCAGCTGTCATCCGTCAGACGTGAGTTGCTCAAACTTATCCAAAAGCCACTCTTGTAACTCTCTGGTTCCAAGCAGCCCCTTCAACAATCCCTAACCAAAAAGGCCTGGATCCATGCAGCCATATTAAGGCTGTGAACTCATCCTTCTGCAATCCTCCGACTGCATTTTATTGCTTTTCTCTTGTTGCGCACACGGGCCATCTGCCTCACGGCGAGAACACTGGCTCAAAAGCTTCTTTATCTGGGCATGTTCCTCTGTCGAGGGGGGTGGGAGGACTCGGAGATGTGTGTTTGTGTGTGTGTGTGTGTGTGTGTTGTGTGTCTGTTGAAGAGGGTTGGGGGTTAAGTCTCACTATTCACCCCTATAAAGGCAAAATATGATGGCCAGGCCTCACCTGCTAGCCTCGGGGGGAAGGAGGGTATGAGACCCTGGAGGCTGAGGTCGGACGACGCCGCCATGCTGTGAGCATCCAGTAAAGCTGTCAAACGGAGTCGGGGGGCTGCGCAGCCAGAGCGAGAGCGTCACGCCAGCCCATATAAGAGGCAAACACGGCAAGGATACAGAAGGAAAAAGTTAACATTTTTACAGAGGCTGGATAATGTTTGCCTTGCAGTAGCACACTTGGCCCGCTGTGGCAAAAGGCAACATTCAGGCGACTTTGAAGTTGCTGAGCACATGCGGTTTACTTACAGCATGCTCTTGAGAAGATACAAGACTTTTCTTGTGATGTATCTCTATTTGTCTCTTGTTTTATTAATAAAATATATATTTCAGTTAATTTCATTTTTACAATACTAATCATAGTTACACCAAGAGTTTTCACAATCAAGAAAAAATGTGTAATACATATAAAGAAAAGATACAACTGTACGGAGAATTGAAGAATAGAGTTGAAATAAAAGCATTGTCGGTAGATGCTAAATTCTTTCTATCTCTGTAATACTCAGAATACCAGATGTTTCTATCTGTCCTTTTCCCTGCTAAAATCAACAGTGCACACGCACATCCCGTGTTACTGACATTTGTGGCTTATTTTATTGATGAAATCAGACCAGTAACCAGATGTGCTAGACTGTTAAACAACGGAACATTGATCTTCATCGTGAGGTAATCCATGACACATCGGAGTCTGCCTCAAAGGGAAACAGTCTGAGGAGCTCTCCCCAAGTGTATGTGTTTGCATGGTGGAAAAGGAAGAAAAGAGAGGGAGAGAAAGGGACAAACATTTAAGTCAAGGCTAAGGAAGAACACAGTAAATACTTGTGTGTGAGCGTCTGTGTGTGTGTATGTGTGTGTGTGTGTCCATATGCATGAATGTGTGTGTGTGCATGTTTGTCCATGTGTTGCTATCTGTTTATGTATATGTGTCTTTGTGTTTGTCTCTGCACATTTCTTTCTCTCTCTCTCTCACACACACACATATACTCTCTTTCTCTCTCTCTGGATGCCTGTGTGTGTGTGTGTGTACGTGTGTGAGTACGTGTGTGAATGCACTGCACATGGAATCTGTTACCACACACTGCCATAAGCCCACTGCTTAAGCTCAGAGCTGGCCATATTTGCGAGTGCCACCGGTCCTCCCAGCGCTGTCTGAAGCCCTGGCACTGGCCGCGTTGGTAAGCAGCCCTGTTAGTTCTCGTCTAGACAGGGGCCCTTGAGAGAGGGGAAACCACTTGGGTTTCACTGTTTACTGCCATCACACTTAGCCGACTCATCCTACGCCTGTGGCTGGCACCGCGGAGAAAAAGGAGAGGAAAGGGAGGGTGCAACACGCGGACGACAAACACGAGAGCGCACTCTCCGTTTCAGATGAAGCGGTCAAGGAGCCTCGTCACTCCTCACTTGGGAGGGCCAATCTGCCCATTTCAGAATGCCATGCCAACATTCCAGCTGCTCGCGGGGAATTGAAAGATGTACCGCTGATGGCTTTTCCAGCCGAGAAGTTTTTTTTTTTTGTGTGTGTGTTTCATGGGCTTCAGAAATGTGCACAAGTTGAGTCAGATGAAATCACTAATTGTGAAAAAAATAAATGAAATTGCCTACACATACATGTGGTATTGTCCATTGTTTTTTGTATTGTCCATTGCCATGCATGAATGCCACAAAGGGAAGCAAATGCTGCTCTAATACTGTATATTAACTGGTATGAATTGGTGGTGGTGGTGATGGGGTGTGTGTGTGGGGGAGGGGGGGGGATTTCTTTTGAAAACATTTTTGGGTCTACAGTAAGTGCCCACGGGGACCCGAGTTTGAGTCCGGCCCGGGTCATTTCTCTTGTCAGTCTCTTCACTATCCTGTCTGAATAAATAAAAGGAAAAAAAAGGTTTATGGAGAGGGACCACATTGTCTCCCCATCCAGCAAAAAGTGCCAGTCTGGTTGTCATTACACTTGATTTTATTTAAACAGATTTTTTCCAAATCTACCAGCACCGGGAGACAGGAGACACTACCAAATTCAACATCCACTCGTCCTGATCCAATTGAAACCTGCTGAGTTCAATCAAAGGGAGTTGTTTTTTTTTTCTCATTTTGGTGGAAATTGCTGTGGAGTTTGATTTGGCGTTTGGCTGCTGCTGTCCTCTCACCTCGGGCTGTCGTGTGGCCAAGCACAACTGGAGGGCTCCAGAAGAGTCCAGAAGAGTGTGCCAGCGATCACCGTTCATTTCCATCCACATTACCCTCAGGGCTCTGTGCACCAGATGGGGGCACTGTGTGTGTAGGTGTGTGTGGGAGAGAAGGAGTGAGAGAGTGAGAGAGAGAGAGAGAGAGAGAGAGAGAGAGAGAGAGAGAGAGAGAGAGAGGGTGTGTGTGTGTGTGTGTACTGTAGGTGTGTGTGAGAGAGTGAGAGAGAAAGAGAGATGTGTGTATGTGGGAGAGAGAGAGAGTGAGAGAGGTGTGTGTGTACTGTAGATGTATGTGTGTGTATGTAGGTGTGTGTGGGAGAGAGAGAGAGAGAGAGAGAGAGAGAGAGAGAGAGAGAGAGAGAGAGAGAGAGAGAGAGAGAGAGAGAGAGAGTGTGTGTGTGTGTGTGTATGTACTGTATGCACTTGGGTGTGATTGAGAGAGAGAGAGAGTGTGTGTGAGTGTGTCTGCATTTATGAATGTGGGGAAATCTGTCCATTGTATGTATGTGTGTGTGTGTGTGTGTGTGTGTGTGTGTGAATTACAGTCAGTAAGTGCTGTCAAGTGTGCTGTATTGCATTTCTGTATTAGCATACAGAATATCAATTAGTTAATCATCGGTATCATTACAAACCATAATTTGTCCCATGCACCCCAGGAGATTGGGACTTTCTGTCCATGAGCACTGAAGCCTGTGCTGAGTGAGTCAGTGGTCTCTGTAACATTTAGACCCAGATTGAAAGTACATCTTCATTTGTTATGAATGACTTAGTATACTCTTTCTTCCACAAGGGGGTGCTCAACAACAGCAAGAACAGGGACCTGTTTTTTTTTTTTTTACCGCCGTATTCTACTCAACCTGTAATAGTATCCTGGACACTGTTGCCCCTTTTAAAACCCCTTCATTCCAAAGTGAAAATAGAACCTTGGTTGACTGATATTACTTGTTCAATCAGGCAAGAATGCAGGAGGGTTGAAAGAAGGTGGAAAAAAGATAAGCTCCAAGTATCTTTTGACATTTTAAGGGACAGCTGGGTCAAACACCGACCTCTTATGACCCATTGATTTCTGACGCCTGCCCTGCAACCTTTAATCAGTGTGTCTCTCCTACCTATACAAAACCAGTAGGAAAATGAAAACCTCATCTGGCCCAAAAGATACTGTCCCCCCTCATCTCATTACTGTAAACAAACTATTGAGACTACTGGACCCAGTATCTGAATAGCAGCCTTGTCTATTCTACCAAAACAGTTCAAGCATGCTGTTGTACAGCCTCTGATCAAAAAACCCAACCTTGACACCTCAGTCCTTTCTAACTACAGGCCTATCTATAAGCTCCCATTTCTGTCAAAGATCCTAAACTTGTATTTAAGCAACTGCAGTCTTATTTAGACATACATGGAATCCTTGAGCCACTCCAATCTAGACACTGTAGATCACAATACATTCATTTCTCGCCCTGGAGCACTGTGTGGGTATTAAAGATACTGCCCTTGAGTGATTCAGATCTTACCAGAAGTTTTTCTGTCCTTGTACTGACATCACAGAATGTCCTAATTCGGCTATCCAGCAAGCTAAACAACTCCACACAATAAATCCCGGACATCGAGGGTGAAGATGACTCTTTATATGGAAAATTGTGAAAGTGAAATACAGATACATTCACCAGTAAATATATGGCAATATGGATCTTAAATCAATCTCAATCAATATAAAAGATATCGGAAACTAGCAGGGCAACAAACTGGTTAGCTATTACGCTAGTTGGAAATCATAATGCTATTCTTAATCTAATTTGTTTTGGGCATAAATATCATAACTCATTTACTTTGAGAACATTTACTTACAGAGAATGCCGTCAAACAGCTACACAGAAGGAGGAACAAACTTCCATGCTGCTTTTAACCATGCTGTCTAACTTTCTTCTTCTTCTTTCTCAGACTTCCTGCAGCTACAGTGCAGAGTGTAAACAATAGACAAAATAAAAGTCCCTACATACTTTAACATGTGAACTGCTGGCAGAGGGCAGAACAGTCATCCTGGGAGAGTCTGTATCCTCCTCAGCACCTCTTACTAGCATTACTACTCACCTGTCTATCAGGTTTCTGACTTTTTCTATTGGATAGCACTTTGGTCAACTGGTGTTTTTAAAGTGCTTTATAAATAAACCTGACTTGACTTGACTTAAGGAGACACTTGATTGAAATGAAACATCCCCCATTGAGGCTTCGGGACTATTATTGTAAATAGTATTGTAAAATTTGAAAGTGTACAGAGAGGTTATAACAATACCTGTATCTGTAGGAAGAAAATGCCATGGCTTCCTGGTCTGGTATTGTCAAACCAGCGGGCGCGTTCGATCGAATCAGATCTGGCTGAACGTATAAGGCATGTTTGTATTGAAAGATTCATTCAGATCTGCGCAGCGCTGCAAGATCGAACGCACCTGCTGATTGGACTACTATAACTGGTTTGCTTACCATGGTATTACTGTGCTTGATTGGCCAGACAACTTGTCTGACCTAAACCCCATAGAAAAGCTATAGGGTATTGTCAAGAGGAAAATATAAGACACCAGACCCAACAAAACAGACAACTTTAAGACCATTATCAAAGCAGCCTGGGCTTCTGTAACATCTCAGCAGTGCCACAGGCTGATATTTTGAGATACTCATTTTTGGTTTTCATGAGCTGAAAGATTAAAACAAAAAATGGCTTGAAATATTTCACTTTACATCTAATGAATCTAGAAAATATGATTCACTTTTTGAAATAAATTAGGGGGTATAAAATTAACTTTTCCATAATATTTTCATTTTTTGAGACCCACAGACATTTCTAAGGTAGGACCAATACAAAAATATGATTTTAGCTCAATAACTAATCATGAATAAGGATATGGACGAATATTAACAACACCTCCAGCCTCCAGGAACTGGAGCCACCAATTTATCAATCTTAAACTAATCCATAGGTGTTATGCCACTCCTTATAGATTATATAGAATGGATTTGCTTTCTAGCCCTGAGTGTACTTTATGTTTGAACACTGTTGTGGGGACAGTAATGCACATGTTCTGGGAATGTGACAAAGTTACAGCGCTATGGGCTCATGTGTGTAAAGTTATGAGTAAGATACTCTTGTTTACAATAGACCCAGATCCATGTTTATGTTTGTTAAATGATGACACAGTCTTGCATTTTAAAATAATTTACAGGAGGATCCTTTTTTGTGCATTTACAGCAGCTAAAAAAAACAATTTTGAGTTACTGGCATGATAAGAACTTGAATTTAGTCAGCAACTGGATGATAAATGTCAGATACATGGCTAACTTGGAACTCTCCACTCGAGCCCATCGGGCAAAGCCAGAAACTGTGGATGCTTGGGGACATTTTGTGTGTGAACTTCTTAGAGACTCTTGAGTTATATCTGCACCCCTCCTTGAACAATTTTCTTTGGTTACTGCCCCACTGGATGAACCCCCCCCCCCCCCACCCCCCCTTTAGCCACTTTTCCCTGACTTCATGTTATGAGGATGACGGTTTTGTTTGTTTGTTTGTTTTTTGTTTTGTCTTTGTGTTTACTAAAAACCTAATAAAAAGAAAAAATCAAAAAAAAAAAAAAAAACTAATCATGAATAAGAATTCTAATGTAATTCTTGGGGAGGCATGGCCTACTGCTTAGTGCTTCGGACTTGTAACCGGAGGGTTGCCGGTTCGAACCCTGACCAGTAGGCACAGCTGAAGTGCTGAGCAAGGCACCTAACCCCACTGCTCCCCGAGCACTGCTGTTGTTGCAGGCAGCTCACTGCGCCGGGATTAGTGTGTGCTTCACCTCACTGTGTGTGTGCTGAGTGTGTTTCACTAATTCACGGATTGGGATAAATGCCGAGATCAAATTTCCCTCACAGGATCAAAAGAGTATATATATACTTATATTTACTTAATCCACACTGCATACAACAGCACACAATCTGAGAACTGGCTTAGGTAGTCTCAACTTACTGATATTAATGTCAGCATGATGTGTCCTCTTGAAATGTTATTTCTGCCTTTAAATTCTGCCAATGCCTTTAACATAAGTTTATGAGACAACCTATGTCAATGTGTATGTCCCATGTCCATCATGTTTTTACACAGTGTGTGATAATGGGCAAAATGCCCTGAATGCTGGCCTACTGGCTTACACTTTTTATCTCAACCTGCAGGGGGAGACAAACCAACGATTATCAATTAATGTTGTATGCAAAAACATAAATACCTTTTCCCCCACACAGGGTGTAGTAGTCATCAACACCACAGATAAAGAATGCATAAATTAATAAATACATACATACATATACATACATACACATAGAGTTGCCTTGCACCTTTTGTTTCTAAACAATAATGTATTCTACTGCAATTCCTGCTGTGTGCTTCTGTCTGCAATGTTGGATCACAATGCTGATTTTGCATTTATTTGTCATTAGATACCCATAGATTCTACTCGCCAGACCTTCTATATGTTACATCTAATTATAGGGAAGTTCAATAGTGAATCTTTAGCAACAGCTGAAAGGTGTCATATCCATTAAGAGAACAAGAGAGAGAGAGAGAGTGTGCCTATGAGTGTGTGTGTGTGTGTGTGTGTGTGTGTGTGTGTCAGATTCCCTCGTCTTTCTTCCTTCCTGTACCTCCGGTGTGCTCTTCAGTTGTCATCTTGAGTTCGTCAAAAGCATCCGGCCAAACGATCTGACAGGGCCATCTCATTTCTTCAGCCTCACTGCCACACACACACAGGGCCACTCAGGGCTGCTCAGACATCCAAGGTGACCCTCCGCCACTGCAGCATCCAGGACCTCACTTAACACAGACCACTCCATCTCCACCCCATAATCTTGTAAAGAGAGTCAGGACTTTTTGATAGAATTAGATGGAGAGATTTTTGATAGTTTTGAAAGCTAAAAGGCTAGGCTAGATGGTGATAATGTAGCAGAAAGAACATTTCAGGCGGTTGACAGTTGAATATTTATGTGTGTGCTTGTAGAGGGCACCAGTTCTTTTTTTAACCTGTGTAGGTTTTTTAACCTTTGGAGTAGGCTACCTATAAGTACACCTACTACAAAATAGATTTCTTTAGTAACAGGTGACGAAATAGCGCCACTGCTCTTTTTTTATCAGAGAGTTAAGGAAAGATGCCAAGTTTACAAAAAATAATCCTCAGCCAGCATTTGTCAGCAGTGTTGATGGTTAATTAAGCTCTGGAATGTGTAACTAATGGCTGACATCATTTGGGTCAAGGAATGGACTGCAGTGAGAGAAAAAAACAGCAGAACATTTAATTTGTGACACACACACATGCACAAACGCTCTCACACACGGACGCTGCACACACACATACACACACGCACAAGTGTATGCTGTCTGGGCTATGAGACAAACTGTGATGCATTTGTCCTGTGTCAAGCACTGGTTTGGACAACACTCCTGACTCAAAATACCCCTCACTTCTGATACTACTGAGGGCAGGTGCTGCCTCAGCTTGTCCTTACATAGACACACACACACACACACACACACACACACTCACACACGCGTGCGTGTGACACATACACATACACACACACACACACACACACACAGATACAAACATACACGCATACACACAAACAAACACACATACAAACACCAAAACACATAAACAGACCAAAACAAACACACACACCAAATCACACCCACATTAAACAAAAAAATGTATACACATACATGTATATACAGTATGTGTGTATATGCATACACACATCCATCCAAACACTGAGCAACGGTGTGGAACAGCCCAGCAGAATCAAGTTCTATCTTTAAACCAAGTGGCTGAGATGGAAGCTCCAAGAACGGAAGACAGAAGCAAATGCTGAGTCATAAATACCTCTGTTTTTAAACTGACTGACCAACACAGAGTTCACACCACAAAGCGCGAGAGAGAGAGAGAGCAGTGGACTGTAAATCTTTTTTTTACGACGGGGTAGTATGTGTGTGGAGGAGGGGATAGTGGCAGGGAAGAGATGGAGAGTGTCATATGGTTTCTAGAAGCATTACGCTGTTGTGCTGTCCACTCTCTTCTGGCAAGGACAATGTCAATACTGTTCGATATCCAATCTGAGTATGCGTTGTCCAGATGCCTACGCAAAGAGCAGAGTCCACCCATGACCAATGATCTCACAACCTGCAAATGGCTGAGAGGTCAAAGGATATCCAATTGAGTTTCATACTTTACTGAGCAACATGTCCTGTTTAGGACATACTGTAAAGGGACATTTATTGTTGACATATAACATATTATGTTTTAGTGTCGATAGTGATTTATAGTGGTGTGGTACCAAGAAAATGTTTTGTTGTGAACTATTTTACATGTGCAATGCATGCTAGTGGTGCATGTCATCAAATACTATATAGGCCATATTATTATCACAGAGTAGTGTTAATGAGAAACTATGCAGTATTGGCAATTTCTCCGCTGTTTTCTCGGTTTTTGCTTCGTTTTCAGTATAAGTCATATAACCATTCCAATGACTCCAAAGCTGTTAAGTTAAGGTAAAATAAGCCTAACTGAGATGAGTGGACAGAGTTGTGGGGGAAGTAGACATTGGGGTAGAGAGTAAGGGTTGAAAAAGTCAACAAGCTAGCCAACTACGGCTGTTGTTATTTTGGACACTTATTTTCTACCATGGATATGCCAGAAAGCGAAGTTACGGCTTAACCCGTAAAAAGAAAAATGTTGCGATTTATAATTTCTTCAAACTCAGTGTCAATGTAATATGTACATCAGGTTTATAGGCCAAGGCCTTGCGTATACAAGGAATGGTCTCTGCATTTATCCCATCCGTGAATTAGTGAACTCACAGAGCACACAGTAAGGTGAAGCACACACTAACTTGAGCCGCCTTGCTACCGCGGCGCTTGGGGAGCTGTGAGGGGTTAGGTGCCTTGCTCAAGGGCACTTCAGCCGTGGATGTGGGCATGGGAGAGTAGTGCTGCACCACTTCCCCCGCCCACATTTTTCTAACTGGTCGGGGATCGAACCCGAAGCCCTAACCAGTAGGCCACGGCCCTATGTTGAGCTAACATAAACATCTAATAAGTATTTTTACATAAATTGTTATGACTGTATTGTTATGCCTAGTTAAGCCTAGTAATGTGGTGGGTCAACCAGACCCGGGAACATTGGCTGAGTAACAAAAATATGCTTACAAATACCTTACAAGGGTTAACAACTATTAGTACTTTGCATGCAGCATCAGTTTTAGTTGCGGAACTACTGGCTCATACCAGTCGTCTATTTCTAAGGTTAACAGCTCCTCGGTTACTACAGTCATAGCTCTGATGCTTGAGTTGACATGTGGCCGAATTGATGCCCTGTCGCCAGGCAGTTTAACGCAGACCCCTGCAGAGAGCCAAAGCAGACCACCCGAGTTCACAAGCAATCCACTCTCTTTATCACCACAAAGAGCTTGTCAGATGCCATTGTGCTAACCTAACGCCACATAGGCCTACACTATGTGCATGCTTATTAGCCCTAGCTTGCTAAGTGTGGGCCAGGAGAGTGTTCTGGGCCTATATGAAGACATACATGACAACCTTAAACAAGCTATGGAATTCTCTTCAGAACTTACACAACAAGACAGCTGTGTTGTCGCGACATCTTCAACTTTGTGAGCTAGCCTACCACAGGTAGATTAAGTGACAGATCGCTTATTTATCTGCCCCAGCACTGCCAATGTTCCCCCTGAAATGTTTGAGCTGGCTTATATTTTTCTGGAAGTTATTCAGAGCCATTCCATTTATAAACTCAATTAAAAGAGCTTTTTATGTAGCTTTGTATTAAGAATCTGATCTTTCATGTGATAATATGTAGGTTCCATCTTCATGGTACCTAAACTATTTACTGTGTGTTGTTTTTGTTAGAAATGCATGAAATAATGTAGGAAAGATTTTACAGACCAATGTCAAATTCATCACCAAAATAGGATAATATTGGTTAGCAAGCAAACAAGCCTAATCCGTACCATATGTGCAGCATGTCAGTTAGCGGTTGGCTAGTTAGCTGTCTTATTTTGGACAGAACCCCCTTATGACTGCTTTAAACAGCCAGGTCCCTCACCGAGAGCCCCACTTCAAAAGCCAAGTAATCTAGTTCTAGTCTCTGAGTCAGCGGGCTAATTGAGCTATGAGATCCACACGGCAGTGTTGCTGCTATGGTGAGCTGGTGAGCTCATTCGGTCAGGATCCATCTGGTCTCCTCTCCCAGAGGCCTGTTTGGTCAGCAGTATCATCAGCGTGAAAGACAGTCAATGAGATAACGATACAAGAAGTCCAGCAGCATCACGTCACTATGGCCAAAGCAGCCACTAACCCTCGGAGGGACTGTCCCACATCTCCAAGCTGTCATCTTCTCCCCCCCCCCCCCCATGGTCCAAGCTAAAGGGGGTTGGGGAGCTTTCTCTCTCTTATTTCCAAGTACCCGTCTGGGCCTGTTTAAAAAAGGCACAGGCGATATACATGTACCAGGATGCTGCTAAATCGGGCCACGTGTTTCTTGCCGGTTCGGGTGCAGGTACAGCAGGGTCATGAATTGGGGTGGCTCCCGGAATAGCTCAGATCCTCGGCCTTGGCGGACGAGGTGGACAGATGGAAACTCCCAGCCCTGCACATTCAGGCGAGGGGCGAGAACGCTAGGCTGTCAGCCGCGGTTAATTTTGTGATGCTTGTGATTAGGGTACGGTTTCAACTCAAGTGGGTTGCCTTCAGCACGGGGATCTGATGAACACCACTGTGATGTGATTATAGTTTTGCACAAACCTCAAAGATGTTGCTCCTGATTTTGACAATATGCAGCTAATGTCTGGAGTCGCATTTTGTTCTTGAATTGTGTGCCCGACTTGGACCTTTTGTTTGGCAGATCATGGCTGCATTCAACCAGCGTCATTAATCTCCCTTCTGAGCAGGAACTGACACCATAACATCAAATGAGCTGCTCTTCTATCCTTCGATGAATGCGTTTATCGCACCGCTAGAATACCCGGCATAGCGACCAATGACATACATTAGGCTCGGCATTCGGCATAGCATCCCCCCAGTGAGACACCACATACATCAAATCAATGTCGTGGCCAACTATGAAAAGACAGCATTAGTGGACGAGAAAAGCTCAGGCTCTCATAATCCACAGTGATTTGTGAGTGTTTTCTGTGCCCTGTCAAGTTAAAAAGTCAAAACAAGCATTAAGCCTATTAAATTCCCAAGCTATAATTATATCATACACAGATCATATATCATCACTGAATGTTTTCCTGTAACAAGATATGAGTTTTCATAACTGTCTAAGCTTTTTTCTGTAATCTGCATCTTAAAGCTGCAATAGATTTGTTGAATTATTATATAAGTAACCTGAAGCGCTGCTAAGTAAAGTAAACTATATCTAAATAAGAAGTGTTATGCTACTGTAGAGCTCTCTTATTTAAAAAGTAATTTCTGCTGTCTCATATGCAGACTACACTAGACTGGAATAGAATAGAATTGAATAGAATAAAAGACAGCCCTACAAATCAATGGCATGTCCTCACAAAAATTATTTTCCACGAAACGCAGCTTAAAATTGCAGCACAGCTATTTGCGCTCGAGAACGATGAGGCCCAGTGCAGAGACCGTGGGAAAAGCAGCGATGCCTCCGGTTATGACGGCATCAGTCATCCTTGTGTCACAGTCGCTCGGAGCTATTGTTCTCCTGAGAAGGACAACAGGTGTGTCTGACAGTGTCCCCACCACCATCACGTCTCCAGGACAACGCCAAGCCCCATCGTAAATAAAAGACCAGAGCACGACAGAGGTCCCAACCTGATGTTTGAAATTGAAAAGGGTGGGTATTTGTTGTCGTGCTACCCCTTCGATGAGATCATTGAGCAAACTGTTCATCAGGAATAATTTTTGTGGGGATGTATAGTCATGAGTCAAGGGTAGGTTGAGGTAAAAGCTGGGCCTGAGGTCCATCTTGCATCTTGTCACAAGATCGTCGATTAATATAAACAAAGCCTATGCTAGCATTAGCTTTCAGGGTCATAAACTGGCTCTGTGATATTTTAAAAGATTCATTGTGTAAGGCACTTGAATCAGCTTTAATCTATTTAAAGGCCACATTACAGTGACATGCACTATAATATGTCACATAATTTCACTTCTGTTATTCTATATAGAAGTTAACACAAGCAAAAATAAATCTTGTATGAAACCAAATGTCCCCTTGGATGACAAACTAGAGGGCAGAATGTGACACATGACTGGAATACATTTTTTATTATTTATTTTTGGTGCAGCTGAGTCATACTCTGCAGAGAAATTGTATTTCATTAATTTGTGTTTGCTCTAACCTTGGAACGTCTGGGCAAGGTCCAGAGAGGCATGAAAACAGCACCGCTGGTATCCTAAGTATACAGCTAATCCTTGGACATTATCTGAGGTAATACTGCCGCATTGCTAATTCTAAAATGCTGATGTTAACATTTCCTTAACATTTTCTTGTGACAGATGGATAAAGCAGCACATTGCTTCTTGTGTCTCCTGGCTTTTGCATATCCCAGCATTTGGACATAACATATTAAATATATAATCTCTTTAATCTCACCTCTCTCTCTCTCTCTCTTTCTTTCTCTCTCTCAAAGTCAAGGTATGATATTATTTACTGGAGTGGTTGTATTGTATCCATTAATAAATATGTAATAAGGCATTATGTTAATATTTTTAATACATAAACATTTCTCTGAATTGACTTTAAATGTGTACTCTGCAGTAATATCATATATTATATGGGATGGAATGTGTGTGTATGTGTGTGTGTGTGTGTGTGTGTGTGTGTGTGTGTGTGTGTGTGTGTGCATGTTCCTCCAGTAGGGAACCACCATCCTGTGTTCCTGAGGGTTCTGTCTCCTGACATGGCCATCTGGCGTGAGGCTTGTGACGTGTGTGTGCGTGTGTGTGTGTGCGTGTGTGTTGAGTGTGTGCATGCATGTGTGTGTGTGTGTGTGTGTGTGTGTGAGGGGGTGCGAAGGGTTCAGTTTAAATTTAGCTGCAGAGCCGATATCTGTATGCCAGCTCGGGTCCCGTTCTCTCCCTCCCTCCCTCCCTCTCCCTGTTCCTGTCTTCTCTTCCTCTCTGCATCTTCTCTTGCTCCATCCATCCCTTCCCTTGTCCTGAGCTGCAGGGCTTGCTGTGCTCTACACTCTGCCCTTACAGACAATGCTTTTACACTCCCTCAAACACTCTAGCCCCACTCTAGATCCTTGCTCAGGGTCGAAGAAGCTCTCAGTGACTTGCCCTCTCTCTCTCTCTCTCTCTTTCCCTCTCTCCCTCTCTCTCTCTCTTTCCCTCTCTCTCTGTCGTCTCATGCGACACCCTCCCACCGCCACCCCCTCAGATCAAACCACACCTCCTCCTGCTCCTCACTCTCCACCCCTCCTCCTCTCCTCTCCTCTCCTCTCTGTCAGTCTCTCCCACTCCACCTAAACTGAGGCAAACTGAGGACACTGTGCCGGTGAGACAAGCGTGGGGAGAAAAGAAAGAGAATAAGGGAGAGGGAGGGGTGAATAAAGAGGAGGAGGAGGAGGAGGACGAAGAAATCCAGAGAGGAGGGAAAGAGCCAGGCAGGAGCACTTGACTGGATAACGTGTCCATACCCGGCCGGCGCGGAGAGGACGGAGAGAGCAAGACACACGTGTGCACACTGTCTCTCTCTCCCTCACACACACACACACACACACACACACACACACAGAGAGAGACGCACACCGGTTCAGGACTATTCACCGGCAAGCCTGCTCTGAGAGGTAAGTCTGTCCCTAATGCGACAGCCTGGCACTACAAATTACCCTCATCATCATCACCAGCACCATCATCATCATCATGGTCTGTTTCACTGCCACAACTACTCTTTTTGTATCAGAATGCTACTGCATAGGTTTGTTTGATTCCCTTTTGATTTCCTCTATTTCCTGTGTTTTATGACTCAACGCTGCAAAACATTTGGCACACTGACTGCATACTGTTAGCATCAAGTCTGTCACCCTATGGAATCATTTTAGGAAGGTGCAGATTTGATTTGTGCTGTTTTAAGGTGGTGGTTATTGGAGAGAGAGGGAGGGGGAGAGGGGAGCTGTGGAACTGCCGTAATTGTGAGGGCTTTATGGTCAGTTAGTGTTGCATTGCTCAGGCTGTCATATCAGTCATGCTTTTAGTGCATGAAGGACAAACTGTCATCGCGGCGGTTATCTGTGCATTCTGCTGTCTCCCTAACCTTGATATGATGGGGAATGTTAACGACTTGGCTTTGAATTTGACCATTCCCTGTACATGACATGGCAAAGCAGAATGTTACAAGCACTTTTCAAGCCTGATTTTATGTCATTATGCACAGTCATTTAGCTTGTTCATTTGTTTTTCTTTATATTATTGAATTGTTTCTTTATGTATTTCATGCAACACATTGTAGGGCGACATGCAGCTCTAGCCATGGTTAAATAACCCGAGTGACTTTTGAAACTCTATCCCGTCATTATACGGTAGCAATACAGCTGGACATATGGTCAGATTCTTAAATACCCAACATGCATAAAACTCAATAGGGCTTGTTCAACCACAGTCCTGCATCATGTTGCTCAATGCAAATAAATTACCTGGCAATTAGGAACTGATAGCTTACTGTATAAAGCACAGGCAGTGCTAGCCTCCTTATGCCAGTGACCACAGGCATATTTTATCAAGGGGGGAGGGGGGCTAGGTGCTAGGGAAGCTAGGTGCTTTTTCTGAGGCAAGCATGTTGAGGCAATAGACCCCTTCTTCATTTCAGATCACCTCAAAACAGCCCTAAGCCCCTCCCCGCCCCCACTGGGTCACAGTGCGGGTCACAGAATGACACGGGCCTCAGGTTTCAGGCGCTTCACTGCCGGCTGCGTTTGGAGGCCTGCGTCAAGACAAGAGACAGGGGCACAGTGCTGCAAAGGAGAGGAAAGTGAGAGAGAGAAAGACAGAGTGAGATGGCGAAGACTCCCAGTTAAATAAAGGATTGGTGGCTGAATTAATGAATGCATCAGTGGTGGTGCTCACATTGAGGTGCAGCTTACACAAACTCTGTGACAGCATCTTGCAGACTTACTGTACCTTCTGTACTTGTGTACTGTACAGAACTCTATGTTGCATCTCTGTCTCAGTGTGAGTTCTCCAAACAAATGTAGACTAGAATCAATTGCAACTGGAAGAGCACATAGAGCAGGGGTGGGCAAACTGCGGCCCGCCAAGCACTTTCATCCGGCCCGCCGAGCATTTCATTTGGTTATCAGGCTGCTCGCTATTTTTTTTCCTGCGATAGTTGGTTAGCTTTACTGCAAACTGCTTTTCACTCTCCTTAGAGAACGTTTACAATGTCAATGTCAAAACATCATGTTAAATAGAGATAACATCATGTTAAACGAAGTTAACTCTTAGTTATCTCCTTTGCAGCAGATCTAACGTGAACATTATGCGATCCATTTAATTGGGAACGCGTCTGCACTCACGAGAGGGAAAGAGAGCCGCAGGTTCTGGCTTGTCATTGTTGATAAGTGATATGTGCTTCTTATAAGAAACTTTTAAAAGGAAATCATGAAGGCAACAGTAGTTCCCACTACTGACCATTTAAAAACTGTGAGAGGGCCCAGCCGTAGGTACAGCACTAGCCATAGCGGAGCAGAAGATCATTGAGAAATAAACGTGAATTAAAGCGACTGTCTTAAAGCGACAGTGCACACTTTATACATTTGTTAAACAACATAATCTACGCCAGAATCTACCCTGTTAGTCAGATCCAATACAGAATTCAACTGGTTCTTCCTTGCCTAAAACTAACACTTTCCACCTGCAATGAATGCTTTATTTTCGACAGTACAGCAAGGCAATAGAGGGGAATAAAGTTGCATGGATACAACAAGTGCTTGCAGTAGGTTGGAATTATATAATTGCAAACTCATCTGGTTGTAGATATGTTGCAGTCAGACAGCACTAGTGTACTTTTGTAAACATTGATAATGCTGCTTTAATACATCACTAAAGTATCAGCACATCAATGACTTTATCACAGTTGAAACAATCTGCGACTTTGCTTCCATCTCCTGGTGGTCTGTCTACTCTCGCCTAAGCTCTCCACTGCAGTCTGATCCCCAGTAACATGTCCACATTAAGCCTGGGGCTAATCCGCTCCTGTAGACAAACATGCAGACTTGCAGAGACATAGAGGCAGCCTTTGCTCACCGTTTTAGCGGGCCTCGGAATCCCAGGCAAACGGGCTTGAATCAAAGCTCTTGGATCTAATCCCTTTAAGGACGTACAAACTGGTGGGGAGGCCCCCACGCAAGCTGTCGGATGCGCAGCCTGGTGGGGTGGTGGATAGAGGTGTGTGTGTGTGTGTGTGGGGGGGGGGGCATGGACTGAGATGGGGAAGGGAGAGGAGCCCCAGGGAGCATGGGAGTGGTGGCACGTTGCCCGGCGGGGTGCGAGACAGATCGGAGAGCTCCAGGCCTCTCTACGTCAGTGCAGGGTCATAGTGTGTGTGTGTGTGGGGGGGGCACAGGGGAAAGTATTCCAGGCAGGCGTTTAGAAGTAAAAACATCAGGGAGCCAGCAGACTGGATGTTCCCCATGTCCTCCAACTCCTTCAGCTGCAAAACAGTAAATGGTGAAAAATTATAAGTCAATAAAGGAAAACATCACCAAAATTCAGAGGCACCACAACACCACTAATGAAATTAAATAAAATCTAATGAAATGTAGATCTGCCAGTTCTTCATTACCCTTCTTGGCGTGTTTTGTTCAGTTTTCAGTGCTGTTGACTAACTGTGAATATATTATCCCATTTTATAATGGAATATTATAGGGGTGTTTGTAATACACTGAGGAAAAACTTAATAGGAGACACAGATTTAATTGCCTTTTATATTATGCTTTAGGGCTGCTCAGATTGGTTAGTTTGGTGTACCCCTGGACTTGGCAAGCCCTGCCATCTTGTTAGCGTGATTGACATTTTGGGGGAAGTGGGGCAATGTGGCTATAAACCCAACTAGCATTAATCACAGATAACTCGAGACAGTTTAAGTGGGATTAGCAGCCTGGCATCAAGTACACAAACGGTTGTCTTCACTCCTCCACATAGTATTTAAGAGAACCATATGGAAAGTTGTTTGCCAACTCCCTCATTATTACATTACAGCCTTTAAGATATAGAGATGTTTTTAGAAACAGTTTGCCAACCATTCACTTATCAACACTTTATCAACAGTTACTCAGGCACCACCTGCCGAACCCTCTGTGGACAGGGTTTGTCCGTGTTCAGGAAAGCGGTTTAGCATCAGACATGAAAGATCAGGTGTGTTGGCTTTAAGGGGTCTGTTGACGACACACACAAGTGATTTAGTGCTCCCTCTCGAGGCGTCTGTAATCTCATCATACTGTACTCATGGGAGTGTCAAGCCCCTGGCACGGTCAGAGGGACAGGACAGGCCGGGGCCAGCCTGATATTCCCACCCCTGCGCTGCCTCGGAGGCCTTTGTGAAGTGTAGCCAAGATGCTGGCCAGCCGAAACATTAACACTCCATCCATCTTCTCCACAGACAAGGGCTGGGCCTGCACGGGCCTGGCTGTGGTTTTGCGTGTTAATCCCATTTGAATAGATTGTTAGAGACACAATGTCTTTTCATTATTGAAAGTGCAGATGATGCAAAGATGATGCTACTTCTGCACTCACATCCTCTGGTAATACAGTAGTATTGACTGACATTGATGTGGTATAAATTGCTACCTAAAGTCTCCTCTGCACTGTAGCTTGAATAATATACATCATTTTTGTACGTTTCTTCGGATAAAAGTGACTGCTAAATTAATACAGGTAAAAGTAAGTGTTTTTGAACAAATATACTGCACATTGCTAATTACTGTTACTGCAATTACACAACTTAAATTACAATTGGAGCAGCTGGAATAGAAAACTTTAGACTTTTGGAATCCTTTGTTTTTCTAAAGTCAAGACTGAAGTTGTAAGCAACTGGTTTTAATTCAAGGCAATTATTCTTTGACAAGCATATTTTCCATTAATGCCAAAATTGGACAATATATCACTCCATCTTGGTATGGCATGGTTGCAAGTTTCTCTATGCCTAGTGCAACGCTGATTGGGTAAGTGGGGTGTTCGATAAAGGAATGTGGTCCAGTGCATATGTGTGTGTGGGAGTGCATTAGTGACCATGTGTGTGTGTGTGTGTGTGCGCATATGTGTGTATGGAGGTGCATTAGTGACCATGTGTGTGTGTGTATGGGAGTGCAATAGTGACCATGTGTGTGTGTGTGTGGGAGTGCATTAGTGACCATGTGTGTGTGTGTGTGTGCGCATATGTGTGTATGGAGGTGCATTAGTGACCATGTGTGTGTGTGTATGGGAGTGCAATAGTGACCATGTGTGTGTGTGTGGGAGTGCATTAGTGACCATGTGTGTGTGTGTGTGTGTCCACCTCAGTCCCATTCGTTCCTCTGCAGCTCCTATGTGGAGGCATCAAGGGCAAGTGGGCTGTCCGTGACGTTCCCCTCTGCGGGCTGAAGGTCCGTTTTAGATCGGAGCGGATCCTGTTTCCTCACAGAATGTCACTGCAGGAGGCTCTGGGAAAGGAGCGCTATTTTTACCCAATCAGAAAGGGCTAACATTCAAGCTGAGAACCCAAGCCACCCCCCGCCAACCATGGACAACCACTGCACATTCACATACTTGCTATATTTAAATACGTTTAATTTACTTACCGTATTTTCCGGACTATAAGTCGCACCTGAGTATAAGTCGCACCAGTAAAAAAATGTGCCATGAAGAGAAAAAAAAACATATATATATAAATATATATATGTTGCACCTGAGTCGCAGGACCAGCCAAACTATGAAAAAAAAGTGCGACTTATAGTCCGGAACATACGGTATTTATTTCTTACTCTTTTTCCCAACATCTATGAGCATATGGTAGCGCTAGCAAAAGAGAACCAATCGAGATCTGCAGATAAGTTGGCAAGTTCAGGATCCCCGGCTTTTTTTCCCCTTCAGCAAGCATGATTGCACATTTGGATTCACCCAAACACCTGTGCCACATATTCTCGCTTTGAGGAGGTCAAAAACCTCTCTCTCTCTTCTTCTCTCACAGACCTCTCTCTCTCTCTCTCACACACACACACACACACACAGAAACATGAACACACACACACACACACACACACATACGAACACACACACACACACACACACACACACACAGAAACATGAACACACACACACACACACATACGAACACACACACACACACAGAAGCATGAACACACACACACACACACATACGAACACACACACACACACACACACAAAACACAAACATGAACACACACAGATAAAGAGAGGTAGAGAAAGAGAGATAGAGAGATTGATGGTTCTCTAGTCTGGGGAGCATTAAGGAGTCAGCAGCAGATGAAAGCTTCTCTCTTTAATGTCCGCCCTCGTCAGGCCAGTGGAATCCAAGCTGGAGTGTTTCAGAGTCTTAAGCCCACTGCAGCATCCATCAGTCCATCTGTGGACAGACTGGATCTCGGCATGGGCAGATGTTACGACAGAGAGAGAGAGAGAGAGAGAGAGAGAGCGAGCATATATACTCATATACAGTGTTTGAGAAAGCATGTGGAGGAGATTTCAGTTTTTTATGGTTAGTGTGTGTATGGGGATGTATGGTATCCATGTGTAAGTGTGTGTGTGTGTGTGTCAGTCTTGTGCAAAATTCCAGAATTGATCTGAAACTGGCTCTTAAATTCCAATTCAATTCTTGAATTTCACTTGCATTTTAATATAGGTAGTAAACAGGAAGCAGAATTGCAATTCGAATTGTGCACAACCCTGGTGTGTGTGTGTGTGTGGTGGTGCTGGTGTTGGGGTGGGGGGACATATTCCCGACTAGGTGTTGATGTGTCAGAAAAGCCATAGAAACAGACAGCACATCTCACTGTAAATTGAATTATGCTTGTGTGTGCGTGTGTTTGTATATGTACTTTCTCTGTGCAGCTGTGCGCTGCAGGGCTTCTTGCCTTTGGCTTCTACTGTGGTTATATAGAGAGTTGGAACATTGTGGTCCATAAACAGCATAGAAGAGTATCCATCCAATACTAGCCAGTGCTTTTCTCTTTTTATACTGATAATGACCCTATGGGATCGTATACAGTAGCCCTCTTAACTCATTTTATGACAATGGCTTTATGTATCTAGCCTGGGTGTTCCCATGCTGCCTTGCGCGCGATTTGATTCACGCTGCTAAGGCAGCCTGGAGACCATGGAGCAAATTTTCGCCTGAGATAGGGAACCAATCACAGAACAGGGGGGAAAGCAAGACGATGATGAGCTATGCACAGACGCATTTGATAGACATCCGTGGCACCCAATAAACGGATCTGGGCATTTTTTTCAAATACGAGAAAATGAACGTTCCCAGACCACGTCTCATTGACGCTAGCCAGGCTATTATGTATCTAAGTTACACACTATATCAATATTTTATGAGACCTTCTACATTGAAATGTGTAAGCCTACAGAGGTCTCTGAAAAGGGTAAAGGTTGTGTTTGACATCAAGGTTACATTCACTCACATGAATCAAGGCCTGTAATCATCTTTGAGGATTGTTATGGAACACTTCATTCACAAAGTTTTGTAAACCCAAATAAAGATTCATGTTATTAGTTTTGTTCATACAAGTTGATAGTTGGTGTAATTCTTGGTGGAATTGTGTAAATGCATTGAGGTAACCATTAGTCCCAATTTAAAGTGTACATTTGTCACATTCTTGACATTGGCATATTCATAACTGATGACGCAAATAGCGTTGCACTGTATGAATTATCAGGTGTAATTTTGTCAAGCATCAAAGAGAAAGGTCAGCAGTTTTTCCATTCCTAGCATTCACAGTGGAAATAATGATGTCAGCATCACCCACTGTTCTAACACAGTGTTTCTCAAACTTTTTCAGATGGAGGACCACTTAACCAATAAAAAATGCATGGACCACCTAGCTAAAAAAAAATAGATTAGACCTACTTCAACAGTATATCAGCACAATAGGCCTACTCACTGAACCACCTTGCTTATTGTATTTTCACTTTGCTTATTGTGTCAGAGGATTCATATGATTTAAACTGGCATATCTTACATAGACAGTGTTGCAGAACTGTTTGGATTTACATACAAGTTGGTTCAATATTGCAAACAACTCATCTATATCATATTTTACCACGTCTGCTCGCGGACCACTTGGGATAGCTTGCGGACCACCAGTGGTCCCCGGACCACACTTTGAGAAACACTGTTCTAACATACCGGGACTTGCCGTTTTTGTTGTTTGGGTTTGTTTGTTGTGATGTAGCTCATAGTTCCGTTAAACACTTGAGTGAGTGAATTCAAATCCAGGCCAGCAGGCCCTTCTGCACTAACGCTACCCCAGAATTCACTCCATATTTAAATCCCCCTCCCCTCATCCATTGTTGTACCCCTGTTACCTCACGTCGCCAGGGACCGTTCCTAAAATTGACAAGAGGGGGGCTTAGCTTGTCTCCGTGCCCTTGTTCCCCTTTGGCATTCCTGAAATAGCGGGGGCAATTATCGGTCTATTTTCTGTGTGGGGCCTGTGTGTGTGTTTGTGTGTGCATGTGTGTGTGTGTGTAGCGGTCCTGCTTTGTGACGCATGTACAACCCTGGAGAGGGCTTAGCGGCCGAAGAGGCATGGGACGGCGTGGTTGCATACTGCGGTGAGGGTCCCTGGCACGGGGCCCAGAACTGAACTAGAACTGAACTAATCCCGGTGCAGTGAGCAGCCTGCATCAACAGAGGCGCTCGGGGAGCAGTGAGGGGTTAGGTGCCTTGCTCAAGGGCACTTCAGCCGTGCCTACTGGTCCCTCCGGTTACAGGTCCGAAGCGCTAACCAGGGGGTCGTTTCTAGAAAAGTTAGCAACGACGTTGCTCAACCACCATGGTACGACGCAACTTGCGACCAAACAACGCCATTGTTACACCTGTTTCCAGAAAGCATCGTACCTGTGTCGCAATTCGCTACCTCCGACGTTCGAACACTGTAGTTCCAACAACGTTGTTGATGATGCAGCGATACATATCATTGGTGGAAACAGTGGCAACGTGTAATACCCCACCCCCTAGAAATTCTCTGCCACAGCCTATGTTGACATTTTTCTAATTTAAACCGACTGATTAATGCTGGCATTGTCATTGTCATCTGCAAAAACCTAAACCTATTGTAAGTAGGCCTATATAAAACATAGGTACAATACATCAGTCAAAAACAATTGAATCTACGTGTCACACTAGTTCACCTGCAGGTAGAGAGAAGCAAGAGGACAATCTCACATCATAAGAAAATCGAACCTACATCGTTGGGATAACAAGTCATCTGCTTTAGCCACTACACCATTTATCACTGCTGTTGTAAGAGTCTGTGAAGATTATAATTAGTGCTGTCAGTTAAACCCGTTATTAACGGCGTTAACGGAAACCTATTTTAACGGCGTCAATTTTTTTATCGCAAGATTAACGTTCATTTTGGTGTAATTTTTCACATGCTGTTGCAACAACTAGTAACGTTAGAACAACTACAACACCACACCGATCTAGCCAGACCGGAAACTAAACAATACACACTGACGAATGGAATGGAACGTTGTATGTGCTGCATACACGCCCCCTTTTGATGACTGATAAAATGGAAATCTATGCTGCATCAAAGTGGAGAGCGAAACGTGCTTATAGTAAACTTACTAAATCTTGAAACAAACATGAATAAAAGGCACAAAATAAGGTTGGTGTAAGAGTTGTCTGTGTGTTTATGGGATTAATGTGACCATGTTCCTATGTTTTGCTCTCTCCAGTTTACTAACAGGAGTGTCACGAATGTATCGATAGGCACAGTCAAACTGCCCTTGTGCCTGACTATAATTAAGTTCAGCAAACTTAACTTTACATGTCATAACATCAACTAAACATAAGTCACACATTCATTCTATCACTTGAGGTGAGATAATTGGCTATGTTATACTGAAGTTCCACAGTTAGCTAGCTAGCAAGCTAACCGTTTTGCATGGGATATTATGGTAAGTGTACATGCTAAATTTGTATAATACATGGGGTATTGCAAACGAATTAGGTTGGTAATGTACTTCGTTTCGACATGAGTAAGTTACATAAACACAATTCTTCATAACTGCCGTGTTAGTAAAATGATTGAATGTCCTGTGAATTAATAACTAGATGTAACGTCAACGTGTGATTACTAGCTGTCTTTCAATGATATAATGTTAACATGTTTTCTGCTAAAATGGGGCGTGATGCAGATCAAATGTATCTTTATGATGATGCGCCGTCAAGGGCGTAGGTTTGGTCTCAGCTTTGGTGGGGACACATCCATAACTCCTGTTGTCACGATACCAACATTATTGTTTCAATACAACGGCAAGTGAAGAATCTCGATTTCGATACTACTGCAATTTTTTTTATATTTGATTTGGTTTGTGTGATTTGTGAGATCATTCACATCAGTGGCAATCATAGAATTTGATTGACCCTCCACACACACACACACACACATAGAAAGTGATGGTTGCCATAGGTTTCTTTTTCATATTTTGGAATTCATATAAACTATAAATGTATATTGATCATTATTTATAGTATTTTATGATCTGCATGATTACTAATAGCTAAACATATTTAGTAATTTGATTACATTTGAAACGAGACATTGAGAACTTTGAAAAAGCACTGGTAGTTTACTTACAAGACGATTTATACAGACAGTATCTTCACGAAGTTTAGTCACGATAAGTCGAGCAACGAGTAAGAATGAACAGGTATGATAAGGGATCAGATTCCAAAAATAATTAAGTGGAAATGCATGGATTCCAGTTTCTTCCAGTAGCAGCAACTGGAATCCATGCATTTCCACTGAATTATTTTTGGAATCTGATCCCTTATCATACCTGTTCATTCTTACTCGTTGCTCGACTTATCGTGACTAAATTCAAGATGGCTGCAAACGCTAAACTTCGTGAAGATACTGTCTGTATAAATCGTCTTGTAAGTAAACTACCAGTGCTTTTTCAAAGTTCTCAATGTCTCGTTTTAAATGTCAGGGCCCTCGGAAGTCTACCAATGAAATGTGGAGATACATTGAGCCTCGTAAATGGGTGTAAAACAGTGATTTATTTGCATGGCTAGCCCGATGCCGAAGCACCACTATTGAAAAAGCTGTTGGTAGCATCGGCTAACTAGCGCCAGATTTTGGAGTGCAGGGGACAAGCCGAGATGGGCTATGAGACATACGTTCACACTCGGTATCATATTTCAATACACTTTAGGTCAATATCACACCGGAATTCTCCTTTAATCAAAATTAAGCTACAGGATAGATCAATCATTGAATCACGAGATAAACATCCACTTCGCAATTTTTGGTTTGGCGGTTGTGATTTTTGGTTAGGCGCTCCGGACTCCAACAGGAACTACCAAGGAACGACTAAAGTACGACTGCCTAGGGGCAGTAGTTCAAACGACCAAACTTTGCATCCTTGTTTGCGATTGAGAGTTCGAACTTCCTTTTCTAGAAACACCAAATCCAAGAACGATGGAGCGAACTACCAAGGTTGCGACGCAAGTTAGCAAACGACGCTTTCTAGAAACAAGCCCCAGTAGGCCACGGCTGCCCCACCATAATGTTCAGTGTCCTTTGATTCATTATTGACTGTTATGTATTACATATGGAATAGTTACAATACAGTCATATATCAATGTAATGTATAAGACATATAGCTATTTGCAAACAGCAATATAACCCCTTGTTGAGTCAACAAACTGGAAAAAATGTTTTTGAACCATTACTCAGAAACCAATAGGCTACATTATATGAAAACTAAGCTCAAAGGCTTATTTGGTCTATGCATTTATCCCAATCCGTGAATTAGTGATACACACTCAGCACACAGTGAAGACACAGTGAGGTGAAGCACACACTAATCCCGGTGCAGTGAGCTGCCTGCATCAACAGAGGCGCTCGGGGAGCAGTGAGGGGTTAGGTGCCTTGCTCAAGGAACAAAGGCTCGAATCAGCAGGCCCGTTCCAAAACATATTCCTTAAAATGATAGCACATACCTCATTCTTCATAGTACTTACTTAGTACATAGTTTTAAGGTGAGCTATCCAAAGAAAGTGGGTCCCATAATGCTGAATGAGTAAATAATTAAATGAATGAATGAATTATGGCAGGAATTACCTCAATTCCTAATGCTGCTCAGGTATTCAAATGAAATGTGAAACATTTAATATACATGCAGGATCCATTTCAAATCAGTCTCCTGGTCTTTACAATGAGTGGTTTTCAAGAGCTGATCAATGCATACCCAGACAGACAATAAAAATCAATTGGAGCACTCTCACAGATTTACTGATTGGCATCAAGGGAGTGAATCGGCATCCATTAGTTTCCAGACAGCTTGTCAGTGCTGAAATTGCCCTGGGCTGTTTGGTCATCCTCAGGAAGTAATATGTTTCCCACAGATGTCTAAATGACCCTATTGATCCCACAGATAAAAGCAGGAAAGCTGAACCTTAGACTATAGGATACACACACACACACACAAATAGGGTGAGATCCTTAAGGGAGCCTTAACGTCTGGACATACTATCACACACACACACAGCTTCATGTCACATGAGCAAAAGCACTCCGAATTCTTTGATTATGCGTTGCATTTTCACATAGCATTCTGGCTATTCACTTATCAACGTGGAACAAGGAACACAGAGTTGCCTAATCATTGCTGTCTGTTGCCTAGGCGAAAACATCTTGTAGATGTCCTGGAATGTGTTGGGTGATGGTGCTTGAGTCATTTAGGGATAAGAATGAGGCAATTTGGAGAGATGCTTTCCCTATGATAACCACAGAGCACACTGGACTGGTCAGATAGTGATGGTTATTCAATGGGGTTCTCCTGGAGAGGAGTCCATGCCCAGTCAATGAGCGCTGAGTACTGAGTCCAAATGTCCAAGCATTTTGTTGGCATGTAGTAGCCCCTGCGAGCTGTGTTGATGTTAACATTGGCATCACGCACAGCAAGCGTGCACAGACAGCAATCGCGGGAGTACACTTGAGACTTTACTCTTCAAAGGACTCATCTCCATGCCTTGCTATGCTGCTGTGCTACTAAGCAACAATACAGCTGCATCACCTACGATTTTATACCTCTCATGCAGTGATGGTTAGGTGAGAAGCATTGCAATGGAAACATTACATAGAAACAGGGAAAAAAAATGTGCAGACAGCAAAGAGAGAGGAAGGAAAATATATGAGATGGACAGACAGGTAGAGAGCCATGTGGGCAGTGAAAGCAAAACAGTGGTCAAATCTATGCTGTTTTTTCCCCACTAGGACCATCGACTCTAGCTCTGAGTATCAGGAGCTAATTAGCGGCTAGTCAATGAGATGTATGTACTTGCAGTAGCTTTTTTATTGCCTGGCGGAGGCGCAATTAGCTTGATTAAAGGCAGCACTGGACGCCTAATGGATCCGGGCGTTTAATTATGCGTCCGTCTCATGGTGGGGTTCTCGTCTGCGTCTGCGGACACGAGGACATGAATCACGGACTAATGAGAAAACACACTTGACCCTGCAGCCACAAGCGTGTCTCAGCTCATTATGGTATTAGTGTCCACCCCCCCCTCCCCCAAGTTTACCCATTTACTCTCATTCACTTAGAGCTTTCAGGCCTCACCGTGTGCCGTAGATTATTACATGTTTTACAGGCGCTCTTTAAAAGCACTCTGGAGATTGAGCAGCAGCTTTGAAAATATCTGCATTCCAAATGACAGCTAAGACTGAGGCCATCAATTTGAGAACTGCTTTCCTTATTCCCTGTTCTTTACTGTGTGTGTGTGTGTGTGTGTGTGTGTGTGTGAATGTGTGTGTGTGTGTGTGTGCGTGCATGTGAGTGAGTGAGTGTGTGTGTGTGTGTGTGTGTGTGTGTGTGTGTGTAGTGTGCGAGTGTGTGTGTGTACTGTGAGAGACGGAGGGAGAGATAGAGAGATTGAGAAAGAAAGAGAGAGAGATTGCATTGATTTGCTTGTTACACAGAAATGCAGAGACAGGACTGGACCTCCAGTGGTAGTTTTTGGCTCCCATGCTTTGCCCTGCTGGATGCCTTGCTGGGGTGGACCGTCTATCGCCCCCTCAGCCTCAGAGCTGTCGGGGGTGGATTGAGTGACCCTAATTATAGCCGGTGGGCCATGGAGTGGCATGGATTACAGGGTGATCATCCGCATGCAGCATTGGGCACATAAACACAACGCTGGAATGCCGAAAGGGGATCACTGTGCCAAAGCAGCCAGGCTTAATAAGGGCAAACTGAGACACAAAACATGCAGACAGCTCACAGCAGTATATGTCCGGAGTGTGTCCCTGTGTGTGTGTGTGTGTGTGTGGTGAGTATGTGTGTCCCTGTGTGTGTGTGAGAGAGTGTGTGCCCCTGTGTGTGTGTGTGTGTGTGTGTGCGTGTGTGTGTCCCTGTGTGTGTGTGTGTGTGTGTGTGCATGTGTGTGTCCATGTGTCTGTGTGCAGCCGTACATTGTAAGAGCCCATGGTGTGTGTATGTGTGTGTGTACGTGTCTCTGCTTCTGTGTTGCATTTGTGTTTGCAAGAGATTATGGCCATTTGTTTTGAAACTCAAAGCACTGATCTACGTTAAGTAGTACGAATAGTCATTAACATATTCTTAGGGGGCCGTATAGGTTGACTGAATATATGTCATTACATTTTATTACGATTTTCCTTAACAAAGCGTACATGTGCAATTCTCTGCAACTCTGAAAGTCATTACTAAGGCCATTTACCACCTGAAAAATTAAATGTTCGCCATAGCTATGAAACAGAAAACCCACAGAGCCGTTTCTATTCAGACAAACAGCAGCTGTCCAAATGCTGCATCTCTGAGTGGCTTTGAAATGCCTCGGAGTGCTTTTGATGAAGAGGCCCCATGATGAGTTTTGTCTAATAAAAACGGCCGCCCCATGTGCTTGCGATTTGAGGCGGCTGATTGCGTGCATGCAGCAAATCAATAACGGTAATGTATGAGTGGGGCTCTCTCTCGCCCGACTCAAGCTGTGTCACAGAGGAGACCAGACCACTCGAGTGTGGGTAGTCCATGTTTTGGCATCACAAATTCAGGTTGTTTTGTCCAATATCCTCTGTGAAATTAGTTTGACGATTGCTTATTTAAACTGATAGATAGGTGTGAAGGGAGTTGTGCTTTTCGTATATTTGTGTTAAGCTTGTGGTAATCTGTCATTTAACCAACAGCGTAGTCTCGAGACAGTTGTTACACTATGCAGCAGTTCTAAATCAGATTACAGCGGGTAAACAGTAGGGGGCAGCACTTGGCACATGTAAACACTGCTACACATGTCTCCCTTTTTTACATGTATGGAATAACTGAGTTACATATATCATTTCTCCATCATATGATGAGGACAGAAGGTGTGATGGTGTTGTCAAGGGGCTGGTGTCTTTCTCGAAGGGGAAGACCTCAGGGCTAAGAGGGCTGATGCAGCCACAAGCTAACAAGCTAACAAGCTGAGGGCTAAGAATGATTTTCTAAGAATGTAGAGGTGCTAGATACGATGTCAGACTCTTGAGACTCCCTATGAAACATAACAATAGACAACATAGACAACAGACAGCATAGATATACAATCGTATGATAGGCCTAGCATGTCACATGTTGGAGAATAGAAAAGAGATAACAGAGTGTCATGAGGTGTGTGGTTAAGAGGTTTGAGTGTGTGTGTGTGTGTGTGTGTGTGTTTGTGTGTGTGTATCAAGGAAGGTCTGACACAAACCCCAACAGACTGTGACTGGATGTGTAACCTCGTTCACCTCTTAATCCCTTGCTGTTAGGCCTCTGTCAAAGCCACACGCTGCTCGGCAACCTGTGAAGCCTTTCCTCCTTGCCAATGTGTCCAGTCCAATGTGTTCCCAGTACAGCGTGTGTGTGTGTGGGGGGAGAGAGAGAGAGAAATACTAATACTGCTCTGAGCCATGTTTGTTGTACTGTTCTGTTTTTTTTATAAACATACAGAATATACTTGCAATACAAATTCAGTCATGCTAGTAAAGGTCTTTTGAATATTGAATTAAGAGGGAGAGAGAGAGCGAGAGAGAAAATGGAAAGAGAAAGAGAGTAAAGGAAAGAAAATCAAATGGAAAACGATGGAGATCAATAATAGAGATATATTCAGCAATTAACCCAGCTTTACTTCAAATCATCAAACATCACACATGGGACATAGGCCCCTATATTTATCAGCTTTCCATCCTGGTCAACAGAACGCAACGCATTCTGGATGCCAAGGATGCTAAAGGTTGTTACACACAAGTGCGTCAGTTTATGGCCACCATATAGACCCTTTCATCAATAAAAACAAAAACAATGCTTGAACGTTCTATTTGGGCCCCAATCTACTTCCTCTGCATGAAGATAACATATGGAATGTTAAAAAGGAAGCCTTGTGGGTCCAACTATGATGCTGATAATGGAACTCTCTTGAAAGGGTCCATATCTCTTCTCTGAATGAAGACAGAGACGGAGAAGGATGCCATTAGCAGAATATGGTGATGAAACAGTGTGTCTCTCGTCCGTCATCATCTTAGGGACAGTGCCAGGAGAGGACAGGCAGGTTGTAAACGCTGTTTTTGCTCCCTGGCCTCGTGTCCGGCTGACCGGCCATGGCCACAACTGTAATGAGGGACAAGGTCATTGGGGTGCAAGTATGTGTGTGTGTGTGTGTTTGTGGTGTCTACTGTTGTGTTGCTAAGAGATGCTATAATTTTAGACCGTCAGCTTTGTCATAGGTCTGCCAGTATTTTTTTATTTTTTGCTGTGATTGTGATCTTGGTTTTTTGACCAAATGCTGCCATCTGTTGGTAGCTTTATAAAAATGCAGACGCAATAGAGAAAGTTTGAAATGCACTGATGCTGTGTGATGATGGTGAGTATACCAAGAATGCAACATCAGTCAGTGTCACTGTATGACTGGCTCTGTCTATGACAAATGTTTACTCTAAACCATTTGAATCGAGGGTGTCCTAAAAAAACAATGTGCACTTAACACACAATATACAATGTTTATTTATATACATTGCAGTTCTAAAAATGCTATAATTCATACATTCTGTCCAGTTTGAGGCTATGCTGTAGATAAGAGTTGTGTACTGGTGTCTGCATAGCACATTATGAGGGGGAGGAGGGGGGTGGGTGTGCTGATGCGGCATTTGCAGTGTAATTTTCTGATGTGTGTTCAAGCTGTGAGAAGCAGCTAGTCTTCCAAGAATAGCTGAGCATATGAAGGGTCTTTAGGAAGCTCTCCAACACACTGGAGATGCCTCCTCCTCTGGTTACATTCAAAGTTCACTGTGTTTGTGTGTGTGTATGCATGCAGGTCTGCATGTATCTAATTGTCTGTGAATTTTCTAAACCCGTGGGCTGTTTGTGTGTATGTGAGTGTCTACATATATCTCTGAGTTTGTATGTATGCATGTGTATATGTGTGTGTGTGTGTGTGTGCCTGTGTGTGCGTGTGTACAAGGTCGTATCAAATGATGAGGGGGAAGGCCGCAGGGATAGGTTCCCTATTCGAGACAGAGCGATGATCCATCTCCGCGGTGACAGAGCATCCGAGCTATTCACACCTTTCCTGCTAGCTCTGTCTACACCTGCCACCCGATGCCCCCGCCCACACGCCCCAGGAAGTGGGGATTTCCCTCGCTGGGAAGAGGTCTGCCTCTGGCAGCCATGGCAACCCCCCTAACCCACACTCCCACTCACAAGCTGCCCATACAGCTGCCTCAACATAAACATTCATTAGGTGCAATAATGTGGACGCTTTGATCCAGTACAAGTGGTGCAGATGTATCAGAATCAGTTTTATTGGCCAAGTATACTTACGTACACAAGGAATTTTACTTTGGTAGGTGTTAAATTAAATGTACGAGAAATGACAACATTTACACAGAATTATGTTGACACTTTTTGTCCCATAGCCACTCATTCTACACAGTGCAGATCCACACTATTGTTATAGGGATATATGCTACTGGGGAAACGGCCTATGACCTTGGTAATGTTAGCGTGATGGTCTTGAACTAAGTACCTGAATCAGTGATTTTGAGTCCAAAAAGAGCTTCATACTTCAGTGGCTTAAAGCTTATCCTGGTTTGGTGTGGTGACTGCTGCGAGGTGCGACTCCAAGTGGGACATCTGTGAAAATATACATTGATATCTAGGAAGCGATCAGTGATCCTTGGAGATATTTTTGGCAGCTCTTTGATTTGAACCCACTCAACACAGACACACACACACACACACACACACCGCTCCTGCAGCGTTAGTGTCGATGGTGTGAAAACTGCTGGGGTCAGGGGTGTCAGCACCCAACACCACCCGATGGGGCCACAGCAAGCGCTCGGCCCCGGCCTTCGTGGCAGTGCCCCCTGTGTAAGGGAAAGGTTAGTGAGTGCGTTACTAAAGATGAGCAGCAGCCCTGCCAGACACTGAAATGCTATCATCCTGCTCCAGAGACACAACCACGGATATGAGACACTGAGACATGTGGGAAAGAAAGATAAAGATAATACTTACAAAATGTACATAATCATGGGTTTTTGTGTGTGTGTGTGTGTGACTGTGTGTGAAGATGACTATTGTGTAATTGTTTCATTCTCTATGCATACACCGCTATGTGAATGAATCATTTGCACATTGTTCAGTTCTTTTGTATACATTGTGTATTTAAGTGCTGCATCACTGTATCAACACACATAGCCAATCAAAGTGGGTGTTACCACTTGCTTGCAGTACCAATACATTAGTTGCAAATGATGCAGTAAGTAACTGAACCACAAACAATTTGTCAGGAGTGCTGTAAGGGTATAGGACTGGGTGTCCCTCTGGTGGTCTTCTGATTAGGGATCAAAAAAGTTGAAAAAATACTTTAAAGAAAATCTGAGGCACTCACAAGGTTTAATGGGCCTTTATGCATGGTGACGTGTTTAAACATGCTTATGCGTTTCAGCATTACTGCCTTCATTGAGAGCATGACAAAATGTTTGCTTACCTTCCATGCGTAAGCATGTTTTCAAAAGAATAGCCTTGTGAGATTAAAGGCTTTTTAAACGTATAAACCTCATGAGTGCCTCAGATTTTCTTTAAAGAAACTAAAGCACTTTATAAAAGCACCTAAACCTACAACCCAGTGTGAGTGTGTGTACGCATGTGTGTGTGTGGTGTGTGTGTGTGTATGTGTGCGTATGCGTGTGTGTGTGTGTGTGTGTGTGAGAGACCTCCTCCATGAAGGGAGTCCATCAGCCTGATGTCCATTCTGATCTTTTGAAGAGGGTGTGTGTTTGTCCTTGTTTACGCCTCTCCATGGTGTTACTGATGAGATGGACAAACAGAGCCACGTCCTGTGCTGTGCTCCCTCCTGCCCTCAGAAGATCTCTCAGAGTTCAGCATCTGGATCAGCGCGTCATGCCATCAGTGATATAGCTTGTTCCTATAGCAACTACACCTTACACACACACACACACACACACACACAAGCACTGACACACTGCCAAACTTCCAGTCCACTGTGTGTGTGTGTGTGTGTATGTATGGACGGCATCCCAGAGCAAGCAAACCTCTCCTGCATTAGCTAAGCCCCACACCCGCATCCCCCACTCCCAAACACTTTCTCTCTCTCACACACACACACACACAGCAAAACAAAATGGTAACCCATCACTGCACAACACAGTGCAGACATAACCACTCCCAGCGCTCCCCGTGTTCCCTCTCTCACAGGGGAGGGGAGGAGGGGAAGTGGCCTCTTGTCCCCCTCTGTCTGCGGACGGCTGACACGCTACTTGAGAGCTCCGGAGTCTGGCTGCTGATTTATGAATTTGTTTTGGCTGCGACGCCCGCGATTGCCTGTCCTGAGTGGTTTCGTGCATTTCTTCGGTCACTTCCTCCCCGCATGTCTTCCTGTCACTCCTTTCCCCTCAGTCTCCATTTCTCTCTCTCTCTCTCTCTCTTTCTCACTCACTCTTTCCATCTCTAGCAAACAAGAGACGATCTTTCTCGCTCACTCTCTGTCTGTCTTTTTTTGGACCCTATGGTGCTTCATGTCTGCAGTGCGTCCCTGTGTAATCCGTCCTCCTACATAACACTCACGGAGGTGCAGTAAGGGATCTCTCTCTGGTCCTCCGCTTTGTGCTGAGAGAGAGAGAGAGAGAGAGAGAGAGAGAGAGAGAGAGAGAGAGAGAGAGAGCGCGCAGAGCAACACACAGCGCTGAGGTTGGCTTCGGCCGCTTTGTTTGTTGCGTGCGTGTTTTTACAGCTGCGTGCGTGTGGGCTGACAAAAGTGTGAGTGCTGGGAAGTGAAGACAAAGGGGGTACAATGACAACGTTTTTTTTGCGTTGTTGCCTAGTTCTCTCCCACAATGGAACACAAGCATCTCAAGAGTGTGCTGTAGATGTTATGCAGATGGATGTTGTGGAACAGTGCAGAAAGGTTCATAAAGTGTCCTCCAGCATATTATTATGGTATATTAATCCCTCCGGGTTTCATTAGGAAATCCTGCTGCTATCTGACCACACACATATCGCTGTTCTGTACACAAGATGCACATTGTTATTTTGGCTAGCATTGTTCATTTGCTGAAGGGTGAAGCAACTTTTTTTTGTAAAGATGTTGAAAAGGTGTTGGTTGATTTGTTTATATCTGGAGACATCCTGTGTATCTGATCTAAACATCATGAGTAGATTTTTTAGGAGCTGCAGACATGTCTGTCTACTTCATTTTGTATTTCTTTTTTTTTTACCCTTTTTTAAATCTTTTTTGGAAACCGTGGTCTCAGGAATTCTCAAACCAGTCCGGCACAATGCAGCAGGAAGCCTGGTGACAGGTTTATGGAGCTGCCATCACCTCCACACCGAGCTATGAGTGGCTGCCTGGACAACCCCAGTCACCATGGCGATTTCCTGGCTGTTAGTAAACAACACTTTAGTTTCTGGAAATGATCGCCGTCCAGGAGGAGGTGGGAGAGAGGAGGGGAGAGGAGAGGAGAGGAGGGGAGAGGGGGAAGGTGAAAACTCCAGGCTACTAACACTTTTACTTAAGTGTTGTCTGAACTGGGCCCCTGGAGACGGTCAATGGTTGTAGTGGTCTCTGGTCTCTGCAGGATTTAAGAGCTGCATGCTGCAAGGTTGAGGAAAGTGAGATCCATGGAGTGTCGTGGTCATAAAATACCCTCACTGCACACAGCTGGGAGAGAGTGTGGCAGTTTAGCGGGGGCTGATGGGTAACTCTGCACACCGGACACTCCAATACACACTTACACCCCCCCCCCTCTCCCCCCACACACACACATACGTACACCTACACACACAAATGCACGTACACCTACTGTACACACACACACACACACACACACACACACACACACACACATAAACCTACACACACACACGTACACCTACACACACACACACACACACACACACACACACACACACACACACACACACACAAGGTTTGAAAGAGCAGTGTGTGCTCACAGGTCTGGACCCCTGGTCCCCGCGCAGGAATGCTCAGAATGCAGTCAGTGGAAGAATGGTGTGAGATTTTAGAGCGATGTGATAGAAGTACAGTACGCCTCGGGCACAATGGACGCCTCCAGACCCAACGGAAGCCCCTGAATGCGCCATCTGACAGGGCGTCAACTGGACTGCATGAAAAAAAAGCTGTCGGTAACGTGCGAGGCTGACTCCTGACGCCCCGGATCCGCCGTGAACTTTTGCGACCCAGATCTGACCGGCGGACGCGTTGCTAGGCCCAGCTGTGCGGAGAGAGCGCATGCCGACCTCGTAAAGCTGCAAATGTGTTAAAATGATCAACAGTTGCGTGCTCTTAGATGGTGGATGATTAATGTGTTGTGTTAAAGTCTTAGAGGAGGTGATCATCTCTTGAGCCTCTGTGTTTATGAGGCAAGTGTGTGTGTGTGTGTGTGTGTGTGTGTGTGTGTGTGTGTGTGTTTGACTGTAAATATGTATGTGTGTGCTTGTGTACGTGCTTGTGTGTGTATGAGAGAGTGTGTGTGTGTGTGTGACAGAAAGCATTAGCAAGAATGTGTGAGCATGAGTGTGAGAATATGACAGATTGTTATTGACTGTCAACTCAACAATGCAGAAGGCACCCTCATCCCAGCCAGGAGCACAACAATGAACCTGCCTAGATAATATATCAGCAACAATACATCACAACAGCAAGGCCATTTCTTTCATTGTGCATTTCGCCTCAGGTATCAGAGAATGAGAAAAGCCCAATAATAAAGAGGTGATAGAGGTTCTCATAAATCCTGGAATAGAAGACTCTTCAGTTACACGCTAAAACAACAGAACATTCAACAGACTACTCATCTACTTTCTCGTCCTATTCAACACTAGAACATGATACACAGCTATTGGCAAGGTAATAGCAGTGGGCCAAGTGATACTATTTTTCCTCTCAAAGTAGCTGTTCTCAGATTTCAGTGTCGAGCTGTGAGGCCCATTGACTGTGCCGTTTATTTGTCTTTACGCATCAGGTCGGGTGTTAGCTTTGAACACATTGCTAGATTCATCATATTGTGACACTGAAGAAAGGACATACGCCCTCACAGGAATGTAGGTTGGAGGTTACTGGGGACTGTATCTGTAGCAACATCCATTTCTAGAGTCCTTTTGGATGTATTTACTAATAACAAAGACTGTAGATGCAAGATCGACCCTTTTTGGCAATGAGGGACACAAGTTCTTATTATTTTAAAAAGAATGAGCTCAAGTGATGTCACTTATGGGAATAAAAAAGGAGCATGTCCAGTTTCACTTCAACATAACACTCATTACATATAGCCTATACTACACACATCCCAAAAGGAAAAGTTCTTGTCTCGAACATAACACTCATTACATATAGCCTATACTACACACATCCCAAAAGGAAAAGTTCTTGTCTCGAACATAACACTCATTACATACTGTATACTGTACATTACACACATCCCAAAAGGAAAGGTTCTTGTCTTGAAAATGTCTTTCCTTTGTCTCACAAGAAATAAATCAGCTTTAATTGAGATATCAGCTGTTTTGTCCTGAGTGACACAGCTGTGAAATATCCTTCCTCTTGTCTAAGTTAGTCCAATTTAAGTTCAACTTAAGATCTCAATAATCTCTGTTTTTCTTCTGAATCTACAGTTGTATTCTTATTTGGCTTTATTACACCTCATGGTACCTTTAGGAGAAACAGGTCAGATCTCACTTAATAGGTTCCTTATGGGTCATTAATTAGTGTCTCATTAATTCTGTACCGTAGAAGACCTGTCTCATTTGAGCTCATTCAGATTCCTATGGCATATCACAGTAAAGCACACAAGTGCACTCGTCCTTCTTCACCAAGACCAACATTATTCACCAAGTTGAAGTATTTCTACACATGACCAACTCTTATACACTGCACTTCTATAGACTTTTCAGGTGTACGTAAGCGTCCAGTTTCTGTTTGACTCTGCAGTCTATGCATTAGAAATGAAGTCCAGTGCCTCGTGGTTTAGTTGCCGTAGAGGCCGTGGGAGCAGAGGGCACCTGGCAGAGCAGGGCCAGATGAGAGAGGACAGAACATGTTAAATGTACAGCCTGTGTTCTCTCAGTCCCTCCATGTACTCTTTCTTCTTCTCTTTCTTTCTCTCTCTATCATCAGTTCTTTTTCTTGTACCCCCTCTCTTTCTCTCCGCCCTTTTTTCTCTGTCTCTCTCTCTTTCTCTCTGTCTTTTCATTTATGTGTTCCTCCACTCTCCCCTCTCTAATTTACTCCCTGCACTTAGCTCTCTTTTAGGAGAGAATTTCCCTCCTCCTCTCTTTCCCTCCTCCTCTCTCGCTTTCACTCTCTCACTCACTCATTCACTCTCAATCATTTTGACAGCACTCACCCGTTACGTAAGGCTGCTGGTATGAGTCATTTAACTGTTGCAGTCTGTGTGTGTGTGTGTGTGTGTGTGTCTGACTGTGTGTACTTATGTATACATATCCAGGAAGAGGATGATTGTGTGTGTGTGTGTGTGTGTGTGTGTATGTATGTATGTATGAACAGCGTGCAAATGGGAGCTGTATGTGTGTGCGTGTGCGTGTGTGTGTGTGTGCGTGTGTGTGACAGGATGAGGTGTGTACCAGAAGCACACCTGTGCGCTGACCCCACGACCCCTGTGTCCTCCCCTCCCACTGAGGCGAGTCATCACTGTGACCCAGGCAGTCTACAGGGAGTGCACTTCTCCTTTACAGCTGTCTCCTCTGCTCAGCAAAACATGTGCATGTGTTTATGTGTGTGTGTGTGTGTGTATGTGTGTGTGAGAGAGAGAGAGACAAAGAGGGAGAGAGAGAGAGAGAGTGTGTGTGTGAGAGAGAGAGAGAGAGAGTATGTGAGAGAGAGGGAGGTGTGTGTGTGTACTGTATGTGTGTGCGTGTGTATGTGTGTACATGTACATACATGTCTGTGTATGCATGAGCATCTGATGGGAGCTGGTGGTCTGCTTGATAATAATTAGAAAGCATGCAGAGCAAACAGGGTAAGGTGATGCACCACACTGTGTTCCCATGTCAGTGAGGGTTGCTCACATCCTGGCACAGATGTCGTGATTAAACAGGAATTAGTGCACTGGGCAGATAGAAAGGCACTATATAAATAAATATTATTATTATTATTATTATCATTATTATTATTATTATTAATATATGACGTTATCCATTTCCCTATCCGCTACTTACATAGAGGGACAAAAAGTGCTGCTGAGACAAAGAGACACAAATATTTTTTTAATATTAAGAAATATTTTTTTTAATATATTAAGACACGCTAACTCTATTGTTCTTCTTTATGATCTCTTTATGAAGTTTGAGTCATTGGTGTAAATTAATCGCACACTTCTTCCAATCCCAGTGGGAAGTGTTATAAAATCACACACTGAGTGGTATTTGTTCAATCAGTCCATTATTATGTTTTTTCACCAATGTTACCACATGATATCACTTCTCTCATTTGAACTTACCATCTGGATTTGTTATCCTCTAAACACACTTCACAGATAATGTGCTTTGTCAGACATGAAATGTAAAGTGGCATGGAACTAGTTAGAGAGACGACAGGATTCGGCCAGCAACAAAAAAAAGGAAGGCTCAGAGCTAAGTGGAATAGATGTACAGCACTTTTACAAATTTCATAGAAAATAATGTGAGGGAGGTGCATGTGAGAGGAGTGTGATTGTGTGTCAAATGTACCACTGGTTCCAATTGAGTGAAAAAATATAATACAGAATGTGCAATGTGTATGTCAGCAGAACTCCGTTTTTCAAAAAGTTGACAGTTTAATAAAACAAAATAAACATGTAATACAACCCATAAGAAGTGATATGGTGTAAAAATAATACCGAAAGATATTAAGATACAGAGCTGTGGTAAGAGGTCAGCCCGTTTGAAACAGCATCCGTTTGACCGTGACTGCTTTTCAGCATGTCAAAATGGACACAGCAGCTGTGCTTGCTTCAGACCTGACTCTCGGGTGTGCGGTTCTGGGGAGAGTGTGGTGTGGTGTCGTCCAGAAGACAATGGCACACACACACACACACGCGCGCCTACACGCTCGGCCCTGTTGACCTCGGCTGTCCGCCAGCAACATAGCAACACCTTCTCCGCAAACAGCTCGCTCGCATCAATTTAACATTAATGAGTTTTGCTTTGTTCAGAATAGATCACGCTGTTGTTTTTTAAATTCTTTCCCTAATTAGAACAAAGCCTAAATTAGCACATCCAAACCCATCCAGCAATTTCCTCTAATTCTCATGTGGTTCGCAGAATGCTTTTTTCTTAACAGCAGAACGTATTATAGCGTTATGCAGTTTTTACAAAGTGTGTGACAAATATATTTTTTTTTTGGTAAGGGCGCTTGAGCATTGAATGGTGCTGTTGACCTTCTGTAAGCATTCAGAGCTGATCTTGACTCAGTGGAGCTTTTTATTGGGGTACATCAAGGCTTTTATAGAACCTACTGCTGATGTTGGATCCTGTCATATCCTGGGACATTACCTAAGCGCAGTTTCCAGACTCACACACTCGTGACCCCAAGCAAGAGTTCACATGTGTGACACATCCTTATCAAACGCTGACATCACTAAGTAAAGACAGAGAAGAAAAGGCGAGGAGGAGATTTAAGGGCTCAGAAAATGGAGGGATAGAGGCCAACGGAAGGAACGAGAGAGAACACTGGCAGAGGTTATGTGCCTATTTGGTAATAGCAGCAGACCCATTACTGCTATGACTTGTAGGCTCATCAAAGGGCGCCAAAGAAATTGAGGGCATAACACTACCCAGTGAATGCAAATCCCTTAGACCGCACTTATTATGAGTCTACAAACTAGGAATGACAGACATACTACTAATATTACTGATACGTTAATTAAAATGAATTCTCTTTAAATTGTTACCTTCAGGTTGCTGGACAAATCAGTAGCCTTTCACATGATTAGCACATCTTCCAATCTGAGTTTTTTCCCCGATACCACTTCCATCTCCAATTATACAGCAACTGGAGCATATTCTCTGGAATTCTCCACCAAAACTGGAAATAAAAAAAAAAACAGGGTTAAAGTACTCCAGAATGAAACCAACCATGTATGGGGGGGGACTTTACCTCATGTTTTTCTTTTCTTCCTCAGCCACATCTGAAAGTAATTTTTCTCAGGTTCATTACCTGTGCACCGATAAGCCCTAGGAGCTGATAGGATAGTAATACTTGGCCATTTTCACATTATGTTGTAATCTGTGGAGTGAAGCCACGTATGGCCTTCTGTCTGCAGATGAGGTACTGGAGTTGGGGCTGTTTGTCTGCAAGCAGATAGTGTGGTGGTACAGCTATGCCAATCTTGAGCCTGCTTGAGATATTATCTGTCTTTATGGCTGCAGGGCCTATTACGTCATGCTCTGTAGCACTAATCAGTTTTGAGTAATGACAGAAAAATAGAAGGAGAGAGAGAGAGAGGGAGGGAGGGAGAGAGAGAGCGCTTAAAGAGCACTCTGTCCTAACCACACTCTTTCTCCCTCTCTTTCTCACACACACATGACATAATGAAGCCGTGAGAGTATGTGTTAATATGTGTGTGTCAATATGTGCTTTATTATGTCTCTGTTTTGTGCGTGTGTGTGTGTGTGTGTGTGTTTGTGGACATTGCGTGCCTGCATTAATGCCGTGCTTGTCAAGTAATTTTCTTACAAACAGTCAGGGCAGTAATCATTCCTCATTAGGTCATTCATTGGCTGGAGTTCCAGATCATATTACACCATAAGAGGATGTGCCTGAGCTGGTTTGAAGCGAGATCTCTGTGGATTAACCAGAGGGTCATTGCATTTGTTAGAGAAAAAAAAGAGAGAAAGAAAGATGACTGTTGAGTAAACAAACCTCAAAGCAAATCAGTCTGTCTGCTAACGCAACTATCTCTGTGATGGCTCAAGAACTTATTTCTACCAAAGACAGCTTGTTGTAGTTTTAGAGTTTTTTTTGCTGGTGTTTATATAGCATTTTAAATGTGCTGAAACAGTTATTCTCATTATTTCGGTAGATTCTATTTCCTCTTGGACTAATGGACATCACACACACACACACACACACACGCACATAAACGCACGCACGCACGCACACACACAAGCACGCGCATGCATGCTCACACAAAATGGAAAAAAAGTCATTATTATCAAAGCAAGCAAAGGTCAAACCAAGCTTCTTGACTCATAAGGTAACCAATTAGAGCCGTGTTTTGGCAAATGTGCTAACACTGAAACTATGAGGGAACATAGCGTCCAGCAGCCATGTTTGTCCTCCTCTGAGAATACAGCCGAATCTTTCTGAACTCGAAAAAGAAAAACACAGTGTTTCTTAACACAAATAAAACACCGTCTCTCCTGCTACTCCGTCACTTGGCAGACATGCGTGTCGCCGCACCTTCTCTCAATCTGGAACTGGTTTGCACACTTGATGGGAGGCTTGTGTGTATTCCCAGTGGACAGGCGATCAATGAAGATTGACCAGGGGGTGACCGACAGAGACTACTCAGGTCAGCAGTAGACCACGGGCCTCCACTTTGGTTCAAGTAGTGGGCAATGGTTGACAATTTAGTTGGGTTCAGGTTCTCTTCCCAGGGAATACTCTGAAGGGGAGAAATCCCTTTAAATACTAGCTGAGTAGTACACATACACACACACACACACACACACACCAGTGGGGTAGGCTTGAACCCTGTTTGTTCTAAAAACAAAAACTTTTTTTTCAGGGACATTTTTCAGAGAAGGGAGATATGGAGAGAGGCCAGACTTTCTTTCAATAATCTATTTCTGTTCTTAAAACAAAAACACCCTGCAGCTAATCACACCCATTCTTATGAATAAAGGTACACACACACACACACACACACACACAACCATACACTGTTTCTTAGAAAAACACATACAGTGCTTCTTAAGAAAACACGTACACATATCCAAAAGCACACACACACACACACACACACACACACACACACACACTTGAAGGATGAGTAGTTCCCATTTCAGCCTTGTATCCCCATTTGAACTCAACAGGCCTTGCACAATCTTTATTGCTTCAAGCCACAGAGAGGGCCATGACTGTACGGCTCAGTCTGATTTGTTACACGACAGACTCATTAGTAATCGCTGTTCTTTGTAACGCCATCTTATATTTAACGCGTTGTGCCCCCACCACGGAGACTTACTCACAGGCTGATGTGGTGAGAGAAGGCTGCCTCTGGAGGCCCTGGGGGTCCTCGGGGGCCCGTACCAGGGAGAGGGGGGGGGACGATGGGGCCGGGAGAACACCGACGGCCCCCGGCTCCCGCCTGAAGCTCCAGGCCTCAGAGTGGATTAGCAGCAGCAGCCGCCGTCTTTGGCAGTGAGATGACATCATGCCTAAGTCATCCCACGGGTTTGTGTGTTATGTGTGTGTGCGCACAAGAGTTTGTGTGCACACAGACACTCACTCATGCACCCAGCCACCCAGAACAACCCTTTGCCCTACCTCGACACAGACACACATTATTCTCATGATTCTCTCTCTCTCTCTCTCTCTCTCTCTCTCTCTCCAAGTGTCTCTTCTCTCCATCTTCTCCGTCTTTATCCGTCTCCCCTCCTGTTTTCACTGTCTTGTATTCATAAACTCCTTCCTTCCCTTCCCAAGTTTGTCTCTCTGTCTTGCTGTCTTTCATCACATCTTTTTCTATCCCTTCTCTCCATTTATATCTACCCTTTTTCTCTCCTCTTTTATCTTTCTCTCTCTCTCTCTCCCTCTCTTTTTGTTTCTCTTCCTCCTCTCCCTCTCTCTCTCTCTCTGGTTCCTGGTTTCTGCTACCCGTCATCATACAGTTATGCACTGATACATTTGCAATGACATCATCCTCCAAACGCTCAGAGCATATTGTCTTAATTACTGATCAAACAAGAAGCGATGGGTCCAAACAGGTTCTCTCTTTTTCTTTTCCGCTTTTCTTTCCGCTCTAAAGGTGTGAGTTTGTTTAGGCCACTGCTGTTCAAACTTTGTCAGGCGTGTGAGCGGGGGCGGTTATTGTTGGGAGCTCCAGCAAGCTTTGTTGCTCCCATAGGTGATGGATTAAACCCTCAAGCATGAGCTTCTTCAGGCAACACCTGTTGGATCGGGTCCTTTTCTGATTAGTTGCTCTCATTCATGATACCAGCTGTGGCACAGTTTGCACACACTCACTCACACACACACTCACATACACACACACCTACACATCTCTACACACTTGTCTTTATCATACACCTTTATCTTTAACACACACATACACACAGACACACACTGCAACACCTCCACTCATAAATCTCTGGTTGTGTTCCTATCACCAGGTAAACAGCCATGCGTTCCCGTAGCAACAGCATGGAGGACCTTGCACAGGCCAAGCCTTCATCGCAGCGGCCACAGCAGCAGCAGCAGCAGCAGCAGCACACGCGATCCCGCCGGCGGGCCGCAGAGCACGGGGAACCTTCCGGAAGGGGCCCGGGGCAGCCTCGGCACCGGGAGCCACCAGATGACGCGGCCACCATCCAGAGGAAAAACAAGGGCAGCAGTGGCGGCAGCAGCAGCAGCAGCGGCAGTAGCGGGCACAGCAGTAGTGGTGGGCACAGTGGCAGTGGTGGGCAGAGTGGCAGTGGGCAGCAGCGAGCCAGGGCGGCGTCAGCGGGGAAGGGCAGGGACCTCTCACGTGACGACCTCCTCTTCCTGCTCAGCATGCTGGAGGGAGAGCTGCAGGTGGGTTGGGGTCTCAATCACTACCCAGCTACACATGCTAATGGTATCCGGCAGACACTTTTGTCCAAAGCGACTTGAACACTACATAGTTAAAAAAACAATGGTTTCAAATAAAATTGAGAAAGCCTTCATTAATCGTAATAGTAACAACGGCAACAATATCAACAACTATATCACAATGAAAATAATGATAAACTAGAACTCTGTAACTAGAACTCTGTAAGAGAAATAATTAATCATATTTAACTATATAGTGGTAGAAACAAATATCAATTGGATTAGAATTAGAATGCCTCTCCAAGTACAGGAAAAAATTTGAAGAAATGTCAGCATGAACGAAAAAAAATAAATGTAAGGATGAATGAACCAAACTCTCCAAAATAGCAAACACAGGCAAATGTTAGTGAATAAGTAATTTGCTTTGAATTCACTGTGAATGTGAACATACAGAAAAGGCCTCAGGCAGTAACATGGGCACCAAACCAGACTGGGGTTACATTTGAAATGGAACTATTTTGTTCACATGTTCACACAAAAATAATGTTCAAATATAAAACTTCAATGAAAATGTGTGTAACTCGAACCCTCGCCTCTGTTTGTTGAATTTGAACGTGCCTATGGTCTTGGTCAAAGGCGAACTAAACTCCCTGGTGATGGTGATGGACTTATGGCACATAAAACAGCTGTGCGGTTTTCACATCAGAGGCCTCGCGTGGAAGCGAAAGGGGGATGAAGGGAGAGTACACCACTAGGACAGGGACCTGTAAAAGGACACGAACCAAGGAAGTGGGACTATTAAAACCAAGAGGGGAAAAAAGATAGAGAAAAGAAAAGAAAGAGAGAAAAATAAATGGGGAGGGGGGCAGCTCCTAGAGGGAGGAGGGAGGAGGGAGAGGGGGGGGGGGGGGAAGGAGCAAAAGGGGTAATGTTAATCCATCTCCCAGATAGCCCAGGCCTGGATGACCCTGGCCAGCTCAGCGGAACATCCCTCTCCCTCATGGACACCTGATGGAGCATGACAGGAGTAAAGGCAGCAGCACAGGGCAGGCAGAGAGAGAGAGAGAGAGAGAGAGAGAGAGAGAGAGAGAGAAAAGATAGAGGGAGAGAGAGGGAGAGGAGATAGAGGGAGAGGAGAGAGAGAGGGAGAGAAGAGATAGAGAGGGAGAGAGAGAGAGGGAGAGGAGAGATAGAGAGGGAGAGGAGAGATAGAGAGGGAGAGGAGAGATATAGAGGGAGAGGAGAAGGGTTAGATAAGAGACAGAGCGGGCGAGAGTGTAATATGGAGAGAAAGGGAGCAAAGTGGGAAAGAGAGATTGAGAAAGGGAGAGAAAGCAAGAGGAGAAAAGGAGAAAGAATAGCGCTAAAGAACAGGAAAGAGAGAGAGTTGGAGATGGAGAGGTACAAGGCCTGTAAAACGAGGTGGGAGGATGTGAAAGAAAAAAGCAACAACTGAAAGAGAGACACACATACCGTAGTAAAGGGCACTCCTAAATTGACCACATTTAGAAATGCACTCATTTCACGAGCTAACATGCTAAGCATTTTACGGTTGACTTGCTTGTTTATTTCACCCCTGAAGAGCACAACAGCCTGTTTGAAAAGTGACAGGATTTGGAGGTTTGGAAAGTTTGGCAGGCGGCGGTGGCTCACCGTTAACCTGCCACGATGCAGACCCATTCAGAGTTAATGACGCACGCCGCCCTGCCATTGCATAAATGAACTGCTATGCACGCTTCTAAAAATGGCCACTGTAAAGTGTCAGCCAAGCGCGTAGCTCACCAATAACTTACACACACCCCCCAGCACCATTCACTCGCACACACTGCTAACACAAACCCATCATGCCGCTGCTGTAAAAAAATAGAAACTTGACATTGACTCATTGCCCTCTCTGGCCCGTTCACTGCAGGCCCGAGATGAGGTCATTACGGTACTGAAGGCTGACAAGATTGACCTGGCCGTCCTGGAGGCCAAGTATGGGTTTGTGACCCCGCAGAAGGTGCTCCAGTCCCTGCAGAGAGACGCCATCCAGAGAGGGGACGGATGGAAGGATGACATCTACGAGAAGCCCATGGATGAGGTGAGGAGCATGTCCCAGAGGGATAACTGCATCAACAGTTAGGTTGTGGGTCGTATGATACCAGGGATTAACATTTCAACTACGCCCATACGAGGTTGAAAGTCCGCTTGGATTGACATAGAGAAAATGAAGTGCACGTATGGTGTATGAGCCTATGCAACAGGGTTGCAGTGTACTGCAAACTCCACAACAGCCACAAAGGCCATTGAGTATCACAGCCATGTATCATCCAGCTAACGTAGTAGCATATCTGATATCGGCTACTAAAAAGAGACAACTCAAGTACAAAATGATCTATTACTGTACTGTATATGGAATGGAGCACAAAATGTCATCTTAATCTGAATCACAAATCTTAACACTTTGTCTGTTTGTCAGCTGGACAAGCTGGTGGAGAAGCAGCGAGAGACGTACCGGCGCATGCTGGAGCAGCTCCTCATCGTGGAGCAGTCCCACAGACAGACCATCTACAAGCTGGAGGATGAGAAGATGAACCACAGCGAGTTCATGAAGAAGAGCGACGAGTTCACCAACCTGCTGGAACAGGACAGGGAAAGGTCAGTGGCCAGATGGCCAAACCATAATTCAATATCGGAGTGTGTTATTGTTCATCATCAAAATGTAATATAGCACTTTACCCCGTGGGTATTCTCAGAAAGGCAGTTTTTAGAATGTGCTTCAACAGATTTTGGTTGAGTGAGTATACTTGAAATTCAACTGGAACTAAAATAGTTGGAGCTCATTTCCTTGACAATATGAAATGAGATTTGCTTTCATTATAATCGAGTTTGACCGTACGAAACAGGCGGTCATTCACTGCATTGCAGCCGTCCAGTCTCTGTGGCTGTTTTGGACGCTGCAACGCTTCAACTCAGGGTTCATGGCAAGGTTCTATTGCACATTCTCTTTGGTTCCGCTCTGTGGTTCTTTTCTGGTCTGTTCCTAGCTCTGTCCAAATCTGAAGGTATCTCACCATCATATCTGGACACGTTTGAGATGCATTTGACTCCTTCAAACACTGTACAACAAACCACCATCGAAGAGGACAACTCAGACTAAATATTTAGACAACGTATGGTTCAGGCCCTGAAAAAGCACAAAGGGACCGTTTGAATGCCATGGTGCCCGCGATTAATCATCGAACTGATGACGAATCGTTTTTCTCAAAGTGGGGTCATTGTTATTGACTCACTTGAAAGCAGCTTGGCCTCCTCTGGACGTGAAGTAGTGCAGAGAGTGTTTCTGGTCATTAGGGTTTGTGAGCCGGTATGTGTTGCTGGCCGGTGCTGGACTTCTCGATGAGAACTTTCTTTTTTTTTTTTGTTGCAACAACCCCCCCCACCACCACCACCACCACCATCCCAATCCCTCCTCCTGACCCGAGAGAGATGAGCCAGCCGTGGCGAGGTCCATTTGTCCGTTCCTGTTGAGGATCATTTTGACACGAAGCCCGTGGGTCTGGCCGGCTTCCGGGGGCCGAGGGATTACATGGTGCCCTGCTGCCTCTCCACCGTGACAAATGGCATCCACCGCAGCATTCATTACATCTGCAGATATCCAAAGTTGTCATGGAGGCTCGGTGGGTGGAGGGTCATGGCAACCTCGTCTGCCTCCTGATCCGTAAGCCTAGCCCATCATGGCAGATGAATCGGACACAAATCATCCATAGAGGTTCCACATAATGTTAGAGGGCTTTTCATCTTGATTATTTTGATGTGCCGTCTCATACTACATCTTGCCGTTTTATCAGCTGTCAACATTTTTCACGTACGATCAAAGAGTGTACGCTTTCTGGATTGGCACACTTTTAAATGACTGTGTAATTTTATTTACATTTATGTTCACGATAACACGGTGGAATTTTCTATTACACATTTTGTATTTGCACAAGCACGGCCTGTGCTTTGAAGCTACACCATCGGTTTCCAGGATTAGATCGACAAGCTTGGCCGTCCTAACATAGCACTCTAAAATTGGGTGGCACAACAGCCTTCAGGGTCGTTACAGGCAGCTAATTTGTTACTTATCATCAGGTTTCAGCTGCTATCTTGCATGGCATCTGCGTACCGAAAATAAATCCTCGTCCCCCAAAAGCGGACAGTGAAACCATTGCGGGCACAAAAAAGTAGTTACCGTCCTTACCTCAGCCGATGAGGTTCAACACCCAGATAAGTGTGTCAAGAACACTGTGCCATGGAGTATAAATATCCTGGGAAAGATTTGGGGCCGGCTGCACTCACTGTAGCCCCCGGCCATGTTAAAACATGTTGCCGGGCCTCTTGGCAGGGGTCTCATACGCTTACCGGCTCCCATTGCCAAAGTGGACCGCTCTCACTTTTTTTGATTTCACAGTAATCATATTTGAGAGGTTCCTGAGGAATGTACCAAAGTGATGCAGGAGAAGGGAAAAAAAAGGCTGTACTATATTCATTCTTCTTTTTCTCGTTTCAGAAAAACACATAGTTCATTCCACCTTTTATCATCCCTTTTAGCGTCCAAATCTATGATGTTGGCTATAAAGTGAAAACACGACTTCAAGGTTTCAAACATGCACAGAACTTTGGGGTGCATTTCAAAGCAAGTGTTAAAACGAAGAATAATGAAAACAACACAAGCCACACATACTGCCACATTCACAGGGGGTGTACAAAGTCCTCATTAAAAGCATTCACTTGGTGATAACTCAAACATGTCAAGTGTCTCTAGCAAAAAAGCCTGCAAGAAGGGATGTGGAGCCGACCATTCTGGACGGCTAGAGTGTAACATGATGACTTGGCCTGGAATGAAACTAGCTCTGAAAAAAAAGACAGAAAATCCTGAAGGAGAGGGGGGAAAAAAACTATTAAACCCAACAAACACATACTCTGGCATACTAGCTGTGCTTCAGTAATGTCTTTATATGGCAATGGCAAATGCTTGAACTCAGGACATCATGGAGGAGAGCATCCATGGCAACGGGAGACTTCACATAATTTAAGAATGCTTACCATGTCTGTAGATGAAGCTACACGTCTAAACTACCATCGATAAAATGGTGAATAAGCACAGCTCTACTGCTTTTGTTTACGTTGGTCCTCCGTGACATCAGACACACTAGTTTAGGCCACTTATCTCACATGATGTGCATGTAACATCCTGTCTGGCTCAAATATCCTGGAAGTGGTCTAATTGCGATGATCTTATTATCAGAATTACACAGCATATTTGCCTTGGCCCGTTCGCATTCCCCACACTGTGCTTGATCAGCAAGCGTGTCAGGAAGGAGCAACTGCCATGAGCAACAGTCCTTGCATCGAAAGGGTCAGGTTAATTATTGTGCAAAGTAAAATGTAAACGAAGAGAAAACGATAAGATTTGTAGATTTTTACTAGAGAGAGTTGCTGGGAGTGGAGACAACATGATGGCGTCGCACAACATTTATGATGACCGGTGGAGCATGCGGAGGTTGCCGTGGAAACCGGCGGAGTTTTGCGGCGAGGCCTCTGCCAGGAGGACGTCCAAGGTTTGGCCGCGCTTCACATGCAGGCCAGAACCGCAGAGCACACAGCGGCACAACGGCTGTAATTTGTGTGTCGTCTTTCCTCGTTCCAGACGCAGAGAGAGCAGAGTGGACTCAGAGTGCACTGGAGTACTCTATGTTCAAGAGATGTGTAACCTGACACCCCCCCCCCCCCCCCCCCCCACACACACACACCAGAAAAAAAAGTGTTTTGTCCCTCCGAGGCTGTTGTTTGTATTAACATTGGGCAGGGCATGAAAGTAATACTAGTAATATACAGTGATATACAGAAGATTCACTGTACAGTCACAAGAGACTCACGTGATAATAGAAGGAATCCAGTTCTTCTTCACATTGAGAGCTGCCCAATATGAACCAGCATCTCCATGTATTATGTTAAGGATAAGACTGAACTAAAGTGTGTTGTTGGCAAAGCTTAGACATAGTTGAGATAAACTCTCTCTCTTTCTCTGAATAAATCGCTTTATTCTGGCCGCTCATGTGTCATGTGCTGTTACTTAGCTGCAACACTGCATTAAACAAACGAAATGTTTTAAAAGGCTTTGACCTAAAAACCTACTCTCTGCAAAAGAGACAATCTGAAGCACAGACAAAACCCATTCATTACAACAGCGGACCACAGGTTAAGCACAAACAACAAAAAAAAAACCTCACTCTTCTGTTCTGCTTCACTGTTCCTTATGCTGTCAAACATTCCAAAGCATGTCAAAGGAGTCCCACAGTAAAACGAGAAAAAAAAATGGGGATAAGAAAACATCAAATCTCAGAAAACACAACACTGGACGACCACTTATCACCCGTTTGAAGGGGAGCAACAGTAACCCTCCTTGTTATCAAAGCAAGCGGGCCAGGAGATGGAGTCCATTTGAAGAGCGCTGCGCCACACCGGTTTTTAATTTCATGCTCGTTAATCCATTGTTGTACGTTGCATTGTAGCAGGATGTAATCACTTCCTTTCTTGGGTCCTGGCACACTGGGACTATGATTACATAGTTTGAGGGCTATGTGTAGCAGGATTTGGGAGCAGACACCAGATCTCTCTCTTTCTCTCTCACTCACACACACAGTTCTTACTTTCCCTCTCTCTCTCTCTCTCACACACACACAGTTCTTGCTCTCCCTCTCTCTCTCTCTCTCTTTTCCCTATTTTTCAGTACAGTCCCCATCCCCTCGACCCCCTTCGTTCTCCCTAGAAGGCCCAGCAAGCATGTGAAAGTGGAGGAGGTCAAGCAGCCCACTCTGATTAATTGGCCATCAAAGCTGCGTCCAGGACTGATGACCTCACTGCACACTGTATGAGGCTAAAGTGGGGGGAGGTGTGTGTGTTGGGGGGTGGGGGGGGGGTCTGAGAGCCTGGAGCAGCCGGCCCCCTAACTCTCACCAGATGTTGCTGAGAAAAAAGGGGGCTGCCGGCCGCAGCTCTCTCTCTCTCGCGCACACGTTACATCGAGGACGTTCGGTTCCTTTCAAGGTTCGGTGGACTAGCACGGGGTAGTGTTTTATGGCCACTTCTTTTTTTTTTTTTTCCCAAACTTCAGCTCCAACACCACCATCACCCCACCAAAGTCCACCATCCGTCACTGACCCCATTTCCTTCCCTTCGGCATTCCTCGGCATGTAGCATACTGTAACTCACCAAGCCCCACTGGACAAACCTGGACCTGGTTTGTTGTCGAACAAATGGCCAGAGTTGTAAAAACCTACCATAGCAGGTCCTGTTGTGGATAGCTGTTGTGGATAGCAAATCGAAACTCAATCCAGAACTGAAATATTGCTGTTTACTTGACCAGTCACCAAGGGTAGTGCCAACCACTTACTCAGCAGGGACCAGGAATAACTAAGGCGTGGCTGTGTGTGTGCTCCAGAAAACATCCAGGTGACTTTGGTGTTCTGTACCTCTTCTACGTAGAAAACCGATTGCTGCGGTAATATCTCTGAAAATATCGACTCAGGCTGTTTTTAGTGGATCTGTTTGGTTGTACTTGTTGGGGAAAAGACATTGCTATCTGATGAGGCCAGATTGCAATAATATCTACAAAATCTACCTCTCCAAATATACACAGACAAAAGCACACACACTCATCCACATGCTCTCACATGAATAAACACCCACAAAGCTGTAGATATGCCTTCAAGACATGCTGTCTCTTATACACACATGTACACTACATACATGTATACTGACACATAACACTCACAGGCTCATACACACACACACACACACAAAGGAAGTCTGCTGTCGTAACCACAGAGATGACAAGGATCATGATAATATCAGTGACCCTTGGAGACACTGTGTGCTGCACAAGCCTGTTCCCACACACGGCCTGCCTCTGCTTTCCTCATTGAATTACGTCAAAATGTTCTAGTTTCTGTCAAGAACTGTCAGGGAGATATAGAGAAAGGGGAGAGAGAGAGGGGGAGAGACAGACAGACACAGAGAGAGAGAGAGAGAGAGAGACAGAGAGAGAGAGAGAGAGAGAGAGAGAGAGAGAGAGAGAGAGAGAGAGAGTCTAGTGCTGCTTCTTAACTGCAGTGACCTAACTGATGGGACGAAACCGCTGGCTAAGACAGCTTCATAACCATCGTGGTTAATTTGACGTTTTCTGAGGTTGTTGACCTCTTAAGGTCACCATAGTCACACCACAGAGACGAATCAATAATCTTTGTTATTCACTGGAGTCCCGGTCCAAGCAAGCAGCAGCAGGAACCTCGAGTGCTCCTCCACGCGCCTCGTCCCCCAGTGCATCCCTGGGGATGTTTTTCCTGTAAGCTCACGGAGAGGGGAAGGGCCCTTGGCTCATAAATTGTCCCCGAGTTGACAAATAAGACTTCAGCCTCCTGTGTAAGGGGAAGAGTCCTGCCACACCTGGACTCGAGGGGATCCGCTGTCTCATCTATCACTCAAAAGCATAGGACAGCACACACACACACACACACACACACACACACACACACACATACATACACACACACACACATTCCTACTCTGAACATGAGGTGTAGATAAGATGAGAGGTGCACACACACCTGTGTTGGAAATAGAAACATATGTTGGTTCCTTTGCTAGGAAACGTTTTTTTAAAGTTTTTTTTTTTTTGGTTTCTTCTGTCAACTCTTTGTCCTTTTTCCACATTACCTCTAGGGATAATGGTGTAGCAATAATGTCTAATTATTATCCCTTCCCCTCATTCATGCTGCGGAAGAAACAAGAAGTTTCTCCCCTCGAGATCCTACAACTATAACAATTACAACAGAATAGGCAGACTGCTGCTGTCCATAGTGCCTCAAGTCACGCTGTATCGAATTTCACCCGGAATCTTCCAAGTGCCAGACCGTGCTGAAGGGCCGAGGGGGTTAAACGGGAGAGAAGTGGTGAGAACGTCCATGCTCCTAGCGGGGGCCGCTGTGGAACGACGACAAGCAGATGAGCACATCTGAAACGCGTCGTTTGCTCTGCAGCCTCTCTGCAGGGTCTCGGGTTCAGTTCATGAATCACACAGCCGTGACACATTCACCAGCTTCCTCCGAACATACACACGACATGGATACCTACGGGGCTCTTGCGCAGAGGTGGTCAGCTGCAGTTGCGTCAATGCATTCTGCGCTTTCTGCAGCTTTTTTTTTTTCCTCTTGAGAAAAATGGGGGAGTTTGTTGTTGAGATATTGGACATACCTCATTGCTTTAGTTTCTTAAACATAAAACCAACATTTTTTTCTTTGTCAATATAACCTTTAAAAGAATTCATAAAAAATAAGCATACTCAACACTTTCTCATACAGGTGCACTGATATACTGAGCTCAATCTATATATAATGCATACATTATTTTCCCATGTTACATCCTATTGTAAATTTACAGATTGTAGAAAACTGTCTGCTTTTCAGATGTGTGGCAGTGTGCGCAAGTCTTTTGGGACTCGCTTTTTTGGAGAACACGCTCTTGTTGCCGCAGACTCCTTGGATAATGTTAAAAATATCTTGTGGGTTTCTCCGGAGTGATTCACATGCACTGGTCCCTTTGATGAGATTTATCTCACTCTAACAGCCGTGCAAATCAAATAAAGATGGGCCTCTGAAACCCATCCAGGTTTCAACCCTCAATACACACACACACACACACACACACACACACACACACACACACACACACACACACACACTCTCTCTCTCGCTCTCTCCATCTCTGTCACTCTACTATGGCATCAGCTCCGCCATGATAGGAAAAAATGAGCTAGTTCCTGATTGTGACCTAACTGGCGGGGCGTGTGCCAACCGCCGGTTCTTCTAGGCCAGATAGTGACAGAATTGTCCCACTTCTCTCTCTCTCTGCATCCTGAAACCAACCTAACACAGTACGGGCCTGGAAAGAAATGATAGCGGTGCAACTTTGGTCACAACGTGCTCCCTTAAGAATGTGCATGAATTAGATATTTATGGTTTCCCAGACTCACCACTGGTTGGATAATAAATCATAATTACTGTAGTGAGATGTGTCACATATTGTGGGAGATCTGGTTTTATTCTTCCATTTGTAAAAACTGAATTATTAAAAGGGCAGGTGAACGATAAGAAATGAAAACCATATTGCAATGTAGTCTATTTATTGCTGTCCTTTGTTGCATTATTATGATACTGATATTTCAGTGATATCTGGAAAGTTGTGCATAAAAATCCCGATTGTCATAGTGCCGTGTATTACAATGTACAACATGTACAACAATACACTATAAACATAGTACTTTATAATAGTGGGGTTTTTATGTTTTACAAACATTTCATCACTTGGCATTAAAATTGCAATGTGATAAAAGATACAGTATGAAGCCATTAAAAACACTTTTTACAACTGTTCGTCCTGGCAAGCTGTGCCGACTTGTCAGGAATTCTCAGTGGTGAGTGTGTTAGTGTGAGTAGTTAGGTCCCAGGCTCCAACAGTGTGCAGTGTAATGAGATGACATATCTCTGACAGAATGTCATGATTGGCCTCTTAAGCCATAGAGTGCACACTTGCGTATGACACCATTCGTTTTCCACGATTTCTCTTCTTTTCTTTTCTTTTTTCTTCCCCCCTGTTTTCTCTAAATGAGGAAATACCTTTTTAAGCAACACCCCCGGGATTTAAAAGCAATCTGTCCCGTCTATCAGACAGCATGGCGACTTCGAGAGGGAGCCCACAGATGGTGGTGCACAAGGGAGGAAAAGAACTATGACCCCGTCCACCAGCCTTGGTATTATGGCCAGTGTTCACAGCATGGGAGAGAGAGATAGAAAGACAGAGAAAGGGACAGCGAGAGAGAAAGAGTGAAAGAGAGGGAGAGAAATAGAGGGAGAGAGAGAAAGACTGTAGACTTGTTGTCTAAGCTTGCACCAGCCCAGTTGGCATGATGTGCCACAGTCGTTCAGTCTGTTTATACACTCTAACTTTCACCGCAGTTTCTCCGGGAATCCCTCAGCTCGACATACTGGTTTGGAACATTCGGGCCGACTAATAAGCAACTACACTGCGTCCTGCGTTGATGTATGTGGAATCCTTGCATGCGAGCTTCACTATGTCCTGCTGCTGTCAGGGTGTAATTTTGCTTCAAAAGCTCTATTTTTTTCTGGCAAAATGGAGGTCGATGCGGTCGACCTTCTACGATTACTTTTTTTCCCCCCGGATTTTGCTATAGTTTAACTGTGAAAGAAAAAAAAAATAACAAATATGAACTGTTAAGCGGTTTGTGTCCTAGCGGTTTGTGTCCAGCCAAACCCACAGTCATAGCGAAGATGCATGAGAGGAACCAAAAAAAAAAAATGTGATTGAAACTATAGCGCGGTAGTGTGGGAGTGGAGCTCAATCAAGCTATGGTGAACAAACATAGCTGCTGTCCGAGGCGTAGTCCACAACACTCCACCAGTAACGGGTGGGGCCTGAGAAAGTAGATTAGCCTAGCGTGGTTCCCAATATGTCAGAAGGGAAAATAACTATTTCACAATAGATAAGTCATTGTTTAGATGCTGGATTTGTATTGCTTCGTTCACCAAAAGTGGAGTCTTTCCCAGGCTGTTCTCCCATAGGGGCTCACAACAGGGCCTAGCATGAGTACAGAAAAAGGCAGATGTGTAAAGACCTTCTTTTCAAACACTTCTAACACCTTATGCCCCAACTGCTCTTATCTTTCCCACCTCCCCAAACTTTTCCACTGACAGTGCACTTCTACTTCTTCACTTTGCACTGAGTGCTTCAACACTTGTCAGGTTGCCTGGAACTAGTTTGGTGGTGCTTACTCTCATTAGTCTCATTCTATTCTCCCATCCGGCTGATTTGTTGTACCTGACTTGTAAGTCACTTTGGATTTAAAGCTTCTGCTAGATTTGGTGCTGTTTTCTCAGTCTTCTGGAGTGGGATGGACGGAATGCATGCTTTTGCGGGCTGTGAGGAGCTACATGAGGTCAGCTACAGTGATCATCATATTTCAGTCGTCAGGATGCTTGTAAATGTTTGGGGCAGTTGGAGAGAACACATTGGCCTGTATAGCACAAGCAGAGACATCTATAAAGGCCTCAGAACAGAGGAGACTCATTTTCCATTGTCTCCATTGAGATAAGAGGCAGACTGAGGCCAAGTTTGTCGCTATGAGGTAAAACAGATTGAATAGCAAGGAGGAGCATCCAAAAATGCAAAGAATTACCTGCAGAAGATAGTTTTACCAGTTCACAGAGATTCTCAGATTCACCCCACACACCAAATAATTGTTTGAGTGGGTTCTTCGAGTAAATCATGGTTTGGCTGAAGAAGGAGGAAACGTAGGCCTCTATTATGTCTTTTTTTCCCCTCTCCTCTCCCGCTGTTGTGGTTCTGGTCAGACGCTGAAGGAAATGATAGTGTGAACTTGGACACCATGTCCTTTAGGCTGGCGGCAGCTGCATCTGAATAATGTGACGGGCGAACACGCTCACCGCCAAAACAGTGTCAAGATACGAGGGTGAGATAGGTGGGTGGGTGGTGGGGTGGTGGTGGAAATACTGTAGCTTGGAGCTAGCATCGCTTATCAGTCCCGAATGCATGCTCAGGGGCAGTGCAGAGCCAAATTGTGCAAACATCGGAGTCGAGTGTGGCGCTCCATTCTCGCGCTCCCGAGCCAAGGGCGATTGTGTGATAAGGAAATAAAGAGATCTTTTGTCGTTCGGAGTGACATAATCATAAAAATGTATGCTAGCGCTCGGTGACTAAGAAAAGCAATATGTGGCCCATCAGATAAGTGTGGCAATACTGCACATGAGACAGATTGATAGGTCTGCCAAGAAATATAAGCACAGCACTAGACCAACATCCATGCCTGGGATTTGCTGCACTTTAAAACGCCGGTTGGTGATGTCTAAAGGTCTAATGGGGGTTTGGTGAAAGAAGTAGTCAAAAAATGGCTTACTCCATCTCTGGTAGCCATTAACCCAGAAATAAAACTACCATCCTCCAGGGCTTTTTAAACATTACCGACTCTTGAGTTGACAACTTTCTCATTACTAGCATCTAAACCGACTGAGGACACATAAAGTATTAATAGAGCCATACTATTAAACTATCTATGGTTTATTTCACATAAACATTCCTGTTGCATTGTCGTCCAGGAGCACTTGCTGCCCATAAGGTGAAAAAAATAGCAAGAGGCTATTTTCAGTCGAGCATCCTATCGGTACACAAGAGATTTGTGGCACTCTCTGCACTTCTGCGAGGCTCTGGTTTAACGAGTGGCACATAAAATTGGAAATGGAGCTTGTAACTTGCGAGAAGTGTTAGGAAAGACTAATTTTGAGGTGGGAACCGTTAATTACAAACATTTATGAGAGAACAGTTCCATTTACTTTTCCCTGACGGAATGTGGCTGACGCAGATACCCCAGAGTGGTTGAAAACGTGCCTTCGCTCGTTTGTTCTTTTCCCCCCCGTTCCTTGATGACATGAAAGTGGTTCTTTGTGGAAATGTCAGTTGAATGATTTCGGTTATCTTGAGTAATGTGGTGCTTTCCACTCCCTTTATATGAGAACTGACATGTCAGCAAGGAATTGGAGTTTATTTTCCAATATGGCGATCTAATAAACACAAACACTAACACACACACACACACACACACAGTCACCCACATACAAATTCAACTCAAGCCACTGTTTAATGCGGGCAACAATGAAGAGAAGTTGTTACAGACCGCAATGAAGATGAGTTGTTCCAGACCAATGCTCATAAGAGCAGCTGTTGATGGCAGAGGTAAGGGTTTGTCAGAGAGGGTTTGCAAAACAACGGTGACAAAAAAAGAAACCAGACTGTTTGGCAAGAGGCAGAGCAGAGGAGAGCATACTTTCACATGGACCACCATGTCCTGTTGCATCCTTGGCCTTTTTGTGGTATGTTACAAGCAGTGAGAAAGAGCCACAGTTGTATTTTAAATCTCCCCCACTCCCTATTCGGAGCTTGGCCCACATTGGGATTCTTGAGGTGATTAATGGAATAAAAACGCTCATGCCAAAGTCTAAGAGCAATATATACCCTGCAAGTGGTCTGGGTGGAAAGCACATCACTGGAAGCATATTAATCACAGGATATGTAAGTACGACATACTCTTTGCTTGCATGCTCCTCTGTCTTAGCTTTAAATGCAGGTCCACGTGTTAACTGTATGATTTACCTGTAGACCAATTAGATAACTCTTTGAATCAAGATCTGAGCTTATCCACTCTTGGCGGATCAGTGGCTGCAGAGATGTGTTCAGAGCATCTCCCAGAATGAGAAAAGCCTCATTCGATGCACGCCTTTTTAGCAAAGCCCTGCAGGCTGGGTGCAAAAGTGCTAAATCAAACAGTTTGGGCTTTTACAAGCCCACCAGGCTTCTTGGAGAACATCACAGAAATGTAATTCAAATGGCATGAAGGAGCCTGGCATGGCTTTAGACTAAATCCAGTCATTTTATGAGAGGAATTCTGAGATCTGACCAGCACTGGGCTGATTTAAAGAGATATCGTCTATCCTAATGGTTCAAACTACTAATTACAGCGTGCAAGAGACTTTTAAAAAGAAAAACAGAACACGAAAAATAACATCGCCCCATATATGAGCGGCTTCATCCAGAATACACAGAAAAGGATTTGACAGTAAAGCTCTTTGCTGACATTATTAAGAGAAAAATACTCTTCAGTTTAAATCTCAGGTTTGGGCATCTTCCTAGAGCACATTTCTTGTATGCATAATTATCCGTAAAATACCCAGTTATTCAAAATATTCAGTTTCTATGTACACAGGACCGATTCTTTCAACAGTAACGGTTAAGTTGTGAACTATACTGCATAGTGGGAAACAGATTATTGCTGTTTCTGTGTACACAAGCAAATATTAGGCTTTGATTACTTTTTCTAGGGGAGATGTTTTCAGTATTATACAATGGCAATGTACAGTACTGTGTTTCTTATAACACTACTTGATACCCATGGCTTTTGCCTAAAAGAGAAGTTCCTATGGTTGTAGAATATAGAGTAACAGTACTCATTAACAATAACAGACACAGATATAGAACTACAGAAGTACTACAGAACTATAGAAGACTACATCTCAGAACCTGATATCACAGACTGTAGACTGGGACAAGTTCTGGAAAAGAACCTTTTGTATTCCATCCACAACACAATCCTAGTCTAGTCCTACACTCCTTTCATCTATCCCCACTATTTTCCTTACGTCATCAGAGCCTGTTCTCCAATGAGTACAGAAGGTCAGACGGTGCCATGAAGGAGAGTGTGTGTAATTTACTGGGGACACAAGAGAGGTGGTCTTCAAGGCATTGAGTGGGTTCTCACCGTAAGTTCGCCGTCTTCATCTCATTTCTCACAGTTTACTCAAAAGAGACTCCGAAATGAAGTGAGCCATGAACAAGACTCATTTATTTGGCGAAAGCACGACGCAGTTGGCTCAGCGAAACTCTGGACTGGGAATCATCAGTGTCAGTGTGAAGACAGGTCTCAATTTGACACTAATCCTTTATCAAGGAATGCTTGGCTCCGAGCCCAAAGATGACTCCAAATAATATGAGCAACTTTGTGAAATATGAAAGCGTTTATTTCTCAACAGTTTCACCCCCTTCTTTCTTCTCACACGGCTGCATCAGTAAAATGTTTCGCTTAACCCCCGGTGACAGGAAAATTACTAAGATGCTTTGGGTTAACCCAGGCAATGAGGTCATTGCCAGTAATTGCGTTTTATGTAACACACTTATTCATGCCAGCTTAATATGTAGTCTCAAATTAATGAAATTTAATCTTTTCACTGTTTTTTTTTATTTTAAGTAACACATTTTAGTTTAATTTGCTGTGAAACTGTAGTTATCCATTTGTAACGCTTGACAGATTCAACCTAAAGGTATGAAAAATCCAGTCAGCACTTCTGTGAATATCATTAAAATTCACATCACAGTAATGCAAGCATTACTCCTGCCAGATACTGTACTTTCTTCCACCTACCTACATTTACAGATATTTTTCTAATGGCCTCGTGAACTGAGGGAGGTATGGGATGAAGATTGGCCGAATTGCCTTTTATCCAAAGCAGCCTGTTTGACATGCAGAGTACTAATGAGCTGTTACCGTCTAAATGGGTGCGGAACTATCTGCACTAACTCCCTTCTGATAGCACCGCATGAGTCGAAAAGAGACTTATGGAGCTGAAGAGGTCATGCAGCCCTCAACCCCCCCCCCCCCCCCCCCCCCTCTCTCTCACACACACACACACACACATACCCAAATGCACGATGACAAATGCATTAAATACATGCAGGCACTCATTCACTTCCTCTCCTATCCTTAGTGGCTCGCTCACTCCATTAAAACACAATCTATCAGCGCCCTGACCTGCGGTTCTAGTGGTGCTCTTGGAGGAGTTGGACATGGCGCATAGAGGAGATGAGGAGGGGGCTGAGCCTCTCAGTACCGGGGGGCTGGAGGTGGGCCAAATGAGGGAGAAGAATGGGAGACAGGGCTATTATACAACATGGCTGCTTATGGCTGTAGGTATATGCTGCATGCTGCTGCTGCTGCTGTTGTTGTTGTTGTTGTTGTTGTTGTTGTTGTTGTCATTACTTCTGTCATTCTTTCATACTTTAACTCATCATCTTCCACCAGTTGGTATCACTGAAGTCCTCATCTTTCTTTTTCTCTCAGCCCACATATTCTTGTCCCTGGTCTTTGGCTTGTGTTCGCCAGTCTCTTCTTGATGATTCATGTCTGCCTTGGTCAGCAGTGCTACTGATGGAATGTACAAACTGGTGTGTGCATGGGAACCAAAGATGGGAATCGAAGGCAGGGGTGATTAAGACAAGCGAGAATTTAAATAGAAAAAAAAAAAAATAATAATAATAATAATAAAAAAAACACAGTCAGAAAAACATTGCCCTTACTGAGGTCTCTAATTCAATTTTGAGTATGGCATGAGCTCACTGCACAAAATACACTCATATTTATAACAAAGCATATTATGAGCTTATGTTTCAAGAAGCTATAAATTACCTTGGGTTTTATGATTACCCAAAATAACATGGAGATCTCAGATAGGGCGGAGTGACTGTCCCGCACCAACTGGACTCCTTAGATGCCACAGCATGACGTTAGCATTCGAAAGCACCATCCTAATAAATTTTTCCTCCGTTTACCCACAATGAAAGGTTAGGCCCGGATGGGCACGCTGTAAGTACTATGTAGACATGGGTCTACAAGCATCTTGGTGTCATTAAACCCTTACCACAAAGGAGAATTTCCAGTAAATTCTGATAAACATGTTTTTTGGCAGTTGTTTAGCAGAACACCTCATATTGAGTGTAACATCTTAATGTGGCATGACTGATTGATACTCGAGCTAACCAGTGGAGTTATACTGGCAAGGTCAGGTCTTGCAGTAATAGTTTCATCCATATGTTCTTTATGACCCAAATACAGAAACACAGCCATATCATAGCCACAGAGTTCAGTTCTTCCATAAATATTTTTTGGCCTTTCTTTGAATGTAGTTCCATGCCATGGTAACCTACAACATCATCCACACTCCTTTCTTTCTTTCTTTCTCTCTCTCTCTCTCTCTCTCTCTCTCTAAAATACACAGATGCTCTCTCTCTGTCTGTCCCTCTTGCTGTGTCTCCTACCCTGACTCTGTCTCATGTTCACCTTACAGCCACAAGCAAACAATCATGTACTAACAAGGAAAAATACACATGCCAAGAACAGAGAGAGAGAGAGAAAGAGGGAGAGAGAGAGGGAGAGAAAAACAGAGAGAGAGACAGACAGAGGGAGAGGGAGAGAGACAGAGGGAGAGAGAAACAGAGAGAGAGAGAGAAAGAGAGACAGACAGAGGTAGA